>NC_137022.1:20176284-20454197 GCF_032717465.1 Coenobita brevimanus | reverse complement strand
AGGCTGCCTTCTTCCCAACCGGCTCGCCCGTGACCTGGTAAGCCCTTAAGCCTGGCATTTCCCATAGGGGTCAGTCCGAGATCCCTGCGTGTCGCTTACTGGGTACGCCCTAGCAGTTTCCGATGGCACTACCGAGTATGACGGCGCTGAAAAAAAAAAAAAAAAAAAAAAAAAACGGCAAGTGGTGATTTGTCGAGTCAGATGGGATACCAGTGGAGTGTTTGGCAATATTTGGGAGAAAAAGGGACAGGTTTGTTGTGAGATTTGGTGCAGAAGATTTATGTGCAGGAGAAAATGCCAGCTGAGTGGAGAGATTGTGTGGTTGTACATTTCTAAAAAGAGAAAGAGAGACATCCAGGATTAACGCAGTTATAAAGAATAAAGTTGATTTTTGCATCACAATAAGGTTTAGGGATAGGATTACTGAGCATAGAACGCTTAGGAAAGAGACAACAAATGGGGAGGAGCGGTAATTGGTTTATGCCGGGTAGAGGGACGACATGCGCAATTTATGCACTTGGAAGCAGATGATGAAGAAGCATATGGAAATGCAGAGGGGCGTTGCATCTGATATTCATTGGACATGAAGAAGGCCTACCATGAACAGCCATGTCGTCCAGGAGTGGTCTGAGAGGTCTTTGAGGGAGAATGGGGTACTGGAGAAGTATATAAAGGATAGGGTAACAGGTTTATCTATGAGGGAGCGAGAGCCCAGAGTCAGGAGCAACGTAGGACAGACAAACAGATTTTTAATTGGAGATCGTTTACGTCAGGGATCTTCTTTACTTACCTTTTTAATCCGACTGTGGACGTGCTGGTTCATGAGGTAAGAAATCTGTCCCCCTGGCGCATGCTCTTTATTGATGACATCGTGCTGTTTAGCACCAGAAGAGAGGAGATCGAGAGAAAATTAGGAGATTGGGGAGGGCGCATGGAGTACAGGAGGGAATGAAAGATAAGTAGGAAGTAAATGGAATACCTAAGGTTCAACCAAGTTCAAAATAATAAGGGTTTTGTTTGCGAAGTGAGAGAGAGAGAGAGAGAGAGAGAGAGAGAGAGAGAGAGAGAGAGAGACAAAGAGTGGGAGAAGTTTTTATATTTTATGACCGATTATGGCCGAGGATATTTCGAAGACTTGGATGTGGAAATAACCCACAAAGATTCAGGTGGGTTGGAGGAATCTAGAGGATGGTATCGGGGAGTGCTGTATGATAAAAGAATCAACTTTAGGCTTAAGGTTAATGTATGTAAAACGGTAGTGTGACCGGGTTTGATGTATGAGGCTGAGACGTGGGCAGTGAAGAAAGCGCAGGGGGAAAACTGGATGTAGTGGAGATAAGAAAGCTGGAGATGGATGTGTGGAATAACGAAGCTGGATAGGATTACAAATAAGAGAATCAGAAGGACAGAGAGGGTGGGTGAGGTATCCAAGAATGGGTGGTGGACATGAATGAATGGGCTAAAATTGTTATGAACATCGTGATGAGAAGGGATGAAGATTATGTGGGAAGGAAGAAGTAGTGGCAATGGGCTAGCAAGGAGTGAGAGGAAGAGTGGGAAAGAGGCGTCGAAGAAGAGGTGGACTGTGTGAACTAAAAGGGGCTGACGGGTACAAAGGCGCAGTGGACCTGGCTGTATGGTGAAGATTGGTCAAACATCATCGACCCCATATAAAAGTGGAAGAAGAACGAGAGGTTACATAATATGCCTTTTGCATTAATGTTACTTGTGTGTTGAGAAAAGATAGTATTCATGTGCAGTTGTCAAGCAGGTGGTGTTTATGCTGTCTGAACATCAGTCCGTCTGAAAGTATTAGGTCTTGTTTCTGACGCCAGTTCAGGGACCGTCTAATGCGTCAGTTATTGCACTTGTGAGTTTCTTTGTACAAGAATAATGGATTTTACTGAATAGCAAAGCCTACTACGAAGTAGTTCCACATTTTCAAACCTAATTATTATAATCAAGCCACCACATCGTGAACATTAAGCTTCTCATATTCACTCTCACCTTTTATATCATATGGAAGAGCAATAGTGAATCTCATGGTACACGGTGATAATATCGACACCTGCTGATCAATGAACAGTGATTATACTTATTATCATTACAGTACACTCTATTGTCACCTTTACAGGAAAATTCACACAGCCATAAGGTACAGCTATGAATTACATACAAGGGTTTAACTGATGCACTAATTGGATGCATGGATCATTTCATTGGACACCCTATAGATCGCTATTTTTACATACTTTCATTTCTCCTATATCTGTATGGTGCTCCACTTTTTGTGTAGTAGAAACAGTTATGATGATAATGATGATGATGATGATGTTGACAGCATGAGATGGCGGGGAGGGAGACGGAGGCCGCGCAAGTGACGAATCGACTAGCAGCACTGAACCACCGGCTTCAGGGCAAACACAGGGTCAGTAACCGTATTCATACATTGTCTTGAGCCTGGTTTGAGCATAAGGGCCGTATTGTAGGTGATATACGAGACTTCACACTTTTTTCTTAGCGAATTAGTAAATACAGTGTATCTTGCTATTCCATTTAATTTTACCTGATTTATACGTATCCAGTATCGACACAGATTGACTCAATAACTTGCAAGGACATAAAATAAAAAAAATGGTGGTACATCTAAAATATTTCAGGAAGACGTGCTAAGAGGTATCATAGGACACAACCATAAAATCGATTGTCTATGCATTCATCTTCGTTCATAAGCCTACCAACACTTCACAGCCAAAGCAGAGTGAACATTACTATTGTGGATAATTTAACCAAGCAAAATTATTTCTGAAATGTAATTAACTTCTGTGGAGGAATATCTGTCGCAAAAATCTCAAGATCTTTTTATTAATGCCGCTCTGACATCCAAAATGGGGAGTGAATATTAAACCACAAGACAGCCAACCAGAGGGACTTCTGGAAAACAACCTAAGCGCTTTCTGTGTGAGACTTGTGATTAAAAAAAAATGTTAGGATCCTTAATTTATACTTCGTCATTCACGCTGCCACCCCAACACGTAGCATGACTAATATTTTTGAATTATTTACGTCAATAACAGACTTCACTCCTCAGAAATTTTTGCTCATTAAGACCTGAGAAAAATATGGAGGAGTAAGTGACTGTTTCTTCTGCTCTCTCTCTCTCTCTTTAAAGTAAAGGGATGAGAACAGGTGAATCATAATTTCAAGGAAAAAAAGTTCCCAAACATGTTGAACTCTTAAATAAAGTACGTTTATGACAGTGGAAATAATAAAATATATGTAGAAATGGATAAAATGGAGTTGAGAGAGAACTGTACAATTATTTATTTCTATGCAGTACGTCAGCAAGACTGGATAAGAGTGAAGTTGTACCAGCGGAGTGGAAGAAGGCTTAGTAGTAGCTTTGTAAAGAAGTAAAAAATAGATCTGAGTACAAAGATTAACATGGAATATGTCTGTTGAGTGTTGTAGGTAAGGTATATGAAAGAACAGAGATGGAGAATGTAAGACAGGTATTAATAGATCTGATGAATGATGAACTTGGTGGTTTAAGGAGTGATTGGGTAAGTGCAGAGCAAATATCACCTGTCACACATATAATAGAAAGTGTATATGCGTGAGAAGAATTATAAGGTTTTTGTGCCATTCCGAATTTGGAAAAGGTTTATGACAGAATGAACAGAGTGGGATTAAGTAGTGTGTGGAAGAAAAGCCGATAAATGCTATAGAGTCTGTTAAAAGAGTGAACCTTGTGTTTGACTGACTGGTTTAATATCATTATTGGAGTGAGACTGTGATGTGTGATGCCGTTAAGGTTGTTTAATTTTGTAATATATATATATATATATATATATATATATATATATATATATATATACCTAGGCTGCTTCCCCTAAGGAAAGGGAGGTAGCCGAGACAGGACGACACACTCTCATATACATTCATTCGCATCTTAGCCCCAAAGGGGAGAAGGGACAGATCCTCACTGCACCACACCGCACGAGGGTCAACTGTGCAGTGCAATCAGCGACATCCGCAGCAGGGCCCGGACAGCAAAGTTGGCTTACCCCTGCCACATCAAAATAGGCCCATCCCCTTACCCACACCTGACCTGATCAGGTGATCAGACCAAATACGGGAGAATATTCCCTCAGGGCTGCGTCGTCACTTATTCACAATTTCTCTCCATTTATTTCTGTCACGCACAGCCACTCTTCCTTGTTCAACAGACATCCTCTCACATCCAACGCTCTCTTCACACTGTCCATCCATCCTATTCGTGGTCTCCCTCTCAGCCTTACACCTCTCACATCAGATCTAGTTATCTTTTTCACCAATCGCTCATTATCCATTCTCTCCATATGCCCAAACCATCGCAACACCCTCTGCTCAACTCTATCAGCCATCTCCCGAACAACTCCAGTTCTCCTTCGCACTTCATCATTTCGCACCTGATCCATACGCGTCACTCCACAAATACTCCTCAGACACCTCATCTCCATTACATTCAAACTTTTCCTCTCTGCTACACCCATATTCCATGGTTCAGAGGTTATGAATGTTCATAAGCAACGAGGTCTGAAAGCAATTTAGACAAGAGTAAAGTGATACTTGCTAATAGAGGTGACTTGCAGTGTCCTGTGGTTGTGAATGAAGAGAATGGGAGTAATGGAAGAACCTACAGTACGTTCTTAGATGCAGTGTCAGAAAAGAGAGGTTAATATGTGAAAAAAGTGGAAAACAAAGTAGCCTGGGAAACAAAGGTGCCTGGTGCTATGAAACCCTCGGTACAGAAAAGTGGTCTGAGTACAGAGGCTGATTACAGAAGGTGTATAAGTGCTGACATAAACGTTCGGATGTGACTATCTGCAATGTCATATCAATAGTCAAGGGTGCGAACAGTAGCAATGGGACTGTTGGGTAATGTATACTGGCTGCTTAGGCTGAACAGAATAATAAATGTAAAAATTATTAACGGACATTAAGTAAGGAAGTTTCTGATGAAATGAAGGAAGAGAGTGTGTTAAGATGGTCTGGTCACACAGTAAGAAGAAATGTAAATAAGGTAGTAGCAGTAGTACTAGTAGTAGTAGTAGGAGGAGGAGGAGGAGGAGGAGGAGGAGGAAGAGGATCGTAGACGTCGCTGAGGCGTTTCCAAAAATATTAGATTGTTGGGATTTTAAGAGGAGAAAATGTTCAAGTTGGTCTTGTCGTGGATGGCAGGTGAAAGATCAAGATGAGTCTGTGGTTTGATTGCAGTTTTATTCTCCAGAGAAAATTATCTCGACAAAAGCAGAACTTAGGCAAGAGCGGTTTATGCTAACTCCGTGCCCTTTATTCCCTCCCTTTTCCACCATGCCTCCTCTCTCCTATCGCGTCTTAACCCCTTCTGCCCTGTCTCTCCAATTTCCTTGTATATGACTGCTTGCGTCATGTGTGAGGGCATATGTGTGAGGAACTTTCCACACCTGTGGAGTTTTCCATCAGGCGTCATACTGTGCTGTGTGCGAAATAACCTAAAAAGAATAAAAAGTGCTGTTTCCTCCAGCTCTCTCGAGCTTAGGCACGACTTTGTTCAAATCTCTATATTACATATTAACAGCATATATGTCACTAGCTATTATGTAGTGTGTTATGATATTCCAGTGTCCTGACAGGAGGAGGAGGAGTAATTGTTGTGTTGTTGTTGTTGTTCCTGATGCAACCCTAGGTTCATTTGAATGTGAACCCAATAGACTGCAGGCTGAAATTACCCGGATCCTGCAGTATACTCTGCCCCTTTCAGGGGATAGGGAGGGAGCTGAGGGGTGTTTGCATGACCAGGCAGCGGAGCCGCCCAGCTATGTGAGTGCCAAGGCGAGAAGATACCCTCCGCAGCACCTAAGAGGACGGTGAAGAGGGAGTGAGAGTGAGGGTATAAGGTGGTGTTCAGAGCCAAGAAGGTGGATGGGTAATGTAAGGAAATGTATGAATAAGTCTGGTATGTAAGCCGAGGAAGCAAAAGGCACTGACAGAGCAAAACGAAATGGATGAAAAATGTACAGAGGTGCAAAAAATAAGTATACCACTCCCTTTTTATCTGACTGACATTATCCAACAGGCATTATGAAGTGCTATTTTCAGTAAAATGCTCTGTACGTGAGCTGGAGCCGAGAATATCAGATGTCTGAGTAGTCAATGAACGGATATGTGACTCATTTTTGATAATTTTCCTACTTTTGTATCATCTTGGACCTGTTCAGTGGCTCTCCCATTCATGTAAGCAATAGCTAACTCCATGAAGCTAGGAATTTTGACTTGGCTGCTCCCCCACAAGAGATTTTTTTTTTCTTTTCTTTGAGGATTTACTCTTTCACAAACAGTGGCGTAGACATGGGGGGGCCTGGGGGGACACGTGCCCCCGCCCATTCAAGGTCTGTGCCTCCCCTGGTGCCCCCCCCCCCCAGCAGAGTATTCTAGACAAAAGGGTTTCATACGGGGATCAATCTGATGATGGATAAGTTTATATAACATGTGGCAAGACTGTGGCAACACTGCGACTGGCAAACTATGCATCTTAAATTGTATATCATTATCATAGACACTGAACTGATAGTGTACAGTTTCTTGGTAAATTCACAAGTATTTCCACTTATATTGTTACGATGGTGGCACCTAGTCTTTAATTACTGTTTTTTTTTGTCAATAAGATTTTTTTTATCACCATGTGTTTATTATAACGTGATCGTAATGGGCGATATGAATGGAAGAGTAGGCATTGGTCCTGAAGATAACATAATGGGTTGCAGTAGAGTATTAGAAGAAAATGATAATGGGAAGCGACTGAAGGGTTATGTGTCAGGAGAGGAGGTTGTGCATTTGTAACTCGCATTTCAGACACAAAGATGCACATAAATATACATGGTATAGAGGGAACGGGGATCATGCTGAAAGAAGCCTGATTGATTACGCCTCAGAGAGAGGTCGATGCTGGGAATGGTTGCTGATGCGAGGGCCGTGAGAGGACGTGGAGGTCTTTGAGATCATATGATTGTGGTATGCAAAATCAATTTGAGGAAAGTAATTTGGACCAGAAGAGAGAGGAGCAGGCAGGGAGAATTACTGAAAGTCGAGAAGCTGAGAGTCAAAGAAATGGCAGATGAATACAGGACCAAAGTAGGAGAGGAGTTAGAATCAGTGAATTGGAATGAAATGGATCTGGACAGCTTGTGGAATGCATATTGGGATTGCTTAGTTAGAAATGCTAAAGCGGTGTTTGGTGTGACAAGAGTAACAACAAAGAAGAAAGGTACGGCATGGTGGGATGAAGAGGTTAAGAGAGCAGTGGAGGTAAAGAGGAAGAAGTCGCTAGAGTGGTTACAGGACAGGAGTTCAATTGAAATAAGAACTGGAATATACTAAGAGCAAGTACTGCAGCACGTAAAGAGACTAGTGAAGAGGAAAAAGAAGGAAGTAAATGATGATCTAGGAAGAAAAATAATGCAAACTACTCTGAAAATACGAAGTTAATCAGGAAAGAGTTGCGGAAATGTAGAAGTGAAAACGGAAAGAAATGTGAAGGTGTGAAGGATGTAGGTTGTAAATTATTAACCCATGGGGATGAAGTAAGGACCAGATGGCAAGAGTATTTTGAAAGCCTGATGAATGGGAATAGAGAATGCAGAGCCATTGTAAACACGTTGTTTTGGGGTGTGTGCAGAGAAGAAATGCACTGGCAGGAAAGTGACCCACGCACAGGTGAAGAGCGCTGCGAAGCGGCTGAAAAATGGGAAAGCAGCTAGGGTTGATGAGGTGTATGCAGAGATGATTAAGTGTTGTGAGAGAGCGGAATGAAGTGCCTGTTGAGATATGTAAGAAAGCATGGATGAGTGAAACTGTGCCTGCAGAGTGGAAAAGGCTGTGATTGTACCCCTGTACAAAAATAAAGATGAGCGAAGTGAGTGCAGGATTTATCGTGATATAATTTTATTGAGTGTGGTAGGAAGATATCTGGAAGATTTATTATAAAGTAAGAGAGATATCAGAAGTCCTAGTGAGTGATGAACAGGGTGGTGTTAGGAGTGGCAGAGGATGTGTGGATCAAATATTTGCAGTGAGACAGATAGTGGAGAAGGCTTGTGAGAAGGTCTATAAGGTGTTTATGGCATTCATGGATCTGGAAAAAAGCATACAACAAAGTAGACAGAGAAGGATTGTGGAAGGTTTTGCGCATGTACGGTGAAGATGGTAAGCTGCCAGGTGTTGTTAAGACGGTGGTAGTGAAGCATATGTAAAGGTTACTGGGCATCTAAGTGAATGGTTCACGATCGGTGTTGGTGTGCGACAAGGTTGTGTGATGCCCTTGGGTGTTCAATATATATATATATATATATATATATATATATATATATATATATATATATATATATATATGTGTGTGTGTGTGTGTGTGGATGGGGTGGTGAGAGAAGTAAAAACACAAGAAATGGAGAGGGGGATGGCGTTGGTAATGAATGGTGATGGATGGAATATCTCAATTTTGTTGTATGCTGATGATGCAGTACCACTTCCAAGTACCGGACAAGAACTTGGTAGGCTATGCAGAGTTTTGCTGAAGTCGGTGAGCGTCGTGCCTTGAGAGAAAATGTAGAAAAGAGTAAAGTGATGGTTATTGAGAAAGAAGGTGACTCCCAGTGCGATGTTACAGTGAATGGAGAGACACTGAAATTGGTGAGAGAGTTCAAATTCCTGGGTACAATGATAGAAAAGAGAGGAAAATGTGCAAAAAAACGGGAAAGTAGAGTGACACAAAAAAGGAAAGTAGCTGGTGCAATGAAGGCCTTGATAAGGAACAGAGGCTTGAGTGTTGCAGCTGCATCGAGGCTTACATGAAGAAGTGTTAGTGCCAACTTTAACAAATGGATGTGAAATAATGGTGTGGCATGAAAACGAAAAGTCAGGAATGAGAGCAGTGGAGATGGGACTGCTGAGCAATGTATGTGGAGTACGGAGAGTGGATAGGATACTGAGTAATCTGATTCGTGAAAGATGTGGAGTGAGGAAGGCTGTGGACACCAGAATCGAAGAGAGAGTACTGAGATGGTATGATCATGTGGAGAGCATGGATAACAATGGAGTGGTGAAAAAGGTATATTTGAGTTAATTTGAAGGAGGGAGGAGGCGAGGTAGTCCAAGGAGAAGGTGGAGAGATATGGTGGATGAGTGTGTGAGGAAGAGAGGTTTGGAAGTCGGTGAGGCTAGGGAACTGACAAGAGATCGAGCTGGCTGGATGCATATTGTGAGGAAAAGTGCATGATCAAGGATTTGGCACCCCTTTCTAACGTGACAGCGTCTGGATTGACTCTATCGGATAAGTTTATGTAAAGCTACAGAACGTGGTGAATGTTTCTGGCCTTGTCCAGCTCCATTTTATTACCCTGCTCCCGGCTCACATCCCCCTCTCTCATATTCCTCTCCACTCCATCCCTCCATCTCACCCTCGGCCTCCCCTCCCTCTCCCCCTTTCCACCTCACTCGCATACACTCTCCTCGTCAGTCTCTCGCTCTCCATCCTCTCCACATGGCCAAACCACCTCAGTGTATTTCTCCTAACGCCTTCTATCACATCCACATCCACACCACAACGTTTCCTCACTTCCTCATTTGTCAGTCTCTCTCTCCACTTAACTCCACATGCTCCTCTCAGATAACTCATTTCCACAGCTCTCACTCTTGACTTGTGTCCTTCCAACAAGGTCCAAGCGTCACTTCCAACCATTAGGAATGGTAACACAATACTGTTATCCAACGATATTTTTACTTTCATTCTCACTTCCCTGTTCCTTATCACTGCCCTCAAAGAACCAGCAACCTTTTCTTCCTTCTTGTACTCTTCCAAGCATTTCATCCTCTAAACCTCCATCCTTACTCATCACGCTACCCAAGTACTTAAATGCACTCACATTTTCCATTTCTTCCTTATCCAGCCTCAGTGTACATTCAGTGACTTAAATATCTCTCGAAGACCATAACTTTACTCATCCCTACATTCTCCTTTAGATTCCGTTCCAAAACACACTATCCCAAACTCATTCACCAAGCCTTGCAGTTCCCCTTCGCCTTCACATTAACAATACAGTATCATCTGCAACCAACAGTACAGGGAGTTTCCAATCACTGCCTTCTCTCATTAGGGTCCTTCCAACATCCCCTGCCCTACCTTGTACCTCTTTTATAACCCCATCCATATATAGATTGAACAACCACCGAGACGTGACATATCCCTGTTCCAGTCCAACATTCAGGTAGAAAAATTCACTCAGTTCACTGTCCACACACTGTAGCTTTAGCCCCTCACACATTAACTTCACGGCATTCAGCAACGTTCCATTTACTCCGTATATTCTTAATACTTTCCACATTCCGTGTCTACTCCACCCTGTCATATGCTTTCTCCAAATCCATGGAGGCCGCATACAATTTCTTTCCCTCCTCGAGAAACTATTCCACTAAAGACCTAAGAATGAATATCTGATCTACACAACCTCTTCCCTTCTTAAACCTCCCTGATTCTCTATGTTCAACATTAAGTGTTCTTTCCATCTGCTCACTTTTTTTTTTTCCCCTTCCCCACTAGCAGTCCACCATTTATATCTTTCACTTCCTGTCGTACTTCTTTATCACCCTGTCTAACTCTCTTTACCTCTTTCCAGAAAATTTTCTTAAATTCCCCCAATTTTACACTCAAATTCCTTCCAAACTCCTCATCCACTCTCTTTTGCCTCTCTCTTAATAATCTTGTCATCTCTCTCTTCCTCTCTACATATAACACTCTTCTGTCTCTCAACTTCCTTCACGTCCCTGTTTCTCATCCACTCATTATATGCTTTCTTTTTTTGCGCCACAGCCTGTCTCTCCTCTTCATTCCACCATGCTGTTCTTTGCACTCCTTTTCGTCTTCTCTTCACTCCATACACCACCTCACATGCAGCACAGATTTCCTCTGTGAATATCTTGCACACACCTTCCACGTCCCCCATCTGCTCCAAATCATATTTACCCAAGCGCTCCTCCACTTCTTTCTTATATTTTGCCTTTTTCCAGCCCCTTGCACCTCCTGTCCTTCCTTTCTCCCACTCCTCCATTTCATTTGAACCTTGACTTTCACCATCACCACATGGTGGTCAGAAAGTCCACTCCTTCAACTTCTGTATGCTCTTGCATCCATTACACACCTTCGCACTCTGTCTTCCACACACACATAATCAGTCATTGCCTTCCGTTCATTCATTTCATCACCCACCCTTCTCATCATTCGCCACATATACCTGTGGATGATATTGTGTCTAAAGAGAGTATTGGCTATCAGCAACCCCTTCCCTGCACAAATGTCCACTAGAGCACTGCCATTTTCATCCACTTCTGCCGGCACACCCCACTTTCCATCTACTCCATCCACCTTCACATTCCCTACTTTTCCATTTATATCTCCAATCAAAAACGCACTCTCATTCCTTTCAAACTTTTCCATGCATGCTTCCACATTTGTCCAGAACTCTTCTTTCACTCTGCTTGCACGATCTTTTCGTTGGTGCATACACGCACACAATCGCCTAATTTTATAGTCCAAATTTCAATCTTACCCACATAATCCTTGAGGCGATGGATCCATACTCTCTTATATTCCCCTTCCATCTCTTCCACACAGCAATACAAACTCCTTATTTTGTCTTCTCATTCTCACCTACTCTCGCACATATTCCCCATCCGTAATCCCATTCTCTCACAGTCTCACCTCTCGATTTTGTCTCGGTTATTCCACATACATCCACTTTTGCACCTTCAAGCACCTGGACAGTCTCTCTTTCACCTCATCATTTGCACCCCATATATTCCATGTAGATATCCGTACCATGTCCTTTGTTCTGTCCTTAGTCTTCACCCTTTGGTCAGTCCTGGTCCGAGGCATCTTGTTCGTATTTTTAGTGAAGTTTTTTTCCGGGCAGGGTCACTAACCCTCCGTCAACCCACTTGTTGTCACGTAGGGAACACGTGTTGGTTGGTTATAAGGTTACCACTCAGCTTTGTAAATGATTTCTTGATTTACAGGAAATCATTTAGCCTACAGGAAATCATTTGGCTTGCAACTAAATGTAGAGCTACCCTAAAATAGAGTATCGCTACATTAAGTGACTGGATGATGTTTTATTTATTTTGTAACTTAAGTTATGTGGTGTTGAATGTTGTAGGGTTATCGAGAATATCCGAGACTCCAGAATATTCAAGATATCGTAGCTGTAGTATAAATTAAAGTGGACTAGTAGTTGAAGGCCAGTTGACAGTAGACAGCGGACGTTTGGCGAGTGGCCAGTTAGTGAGCGAGAGAGTAACAAGGTAGTTACTGTGTCACTGTAGGCGGCGGTGACGAATGAAAGCGTGAACTGTGTATCCGTCTGGGGGTTCGCAACAATATTTTCAGTAGTTGTGATTTGTGAAGGACATTTCTAGTCAATATGCAAAGAGGTATTGAGCATTTCCAGACTGGGAAACAATCAGCAGATGAAACTGAGCTACCTGCTTCAAATGCCGAAAGACAGTGCCACTTTACTGCTGATATTAGTTCCATGCATTCCTCTAATGAAGAGGAAAATCTGTGGCTAGATGACAGTGGTGAATCATAGTCTGACGGAGTTGATGACAACACAGTTGATGAAGATGGTGTTGCAGCAACGTGTAAAACACAACAGAACAAAGAGCAACATGTAAGCTAAGTCATAAGCCTCCGGGACCCCTCAGACATAAGTGCTGGAGGAACTGATAAGTTCGATGATCCCAAACAACCAAAACTGTCAACAGTTTCCAACACACAATTGGGCAAAATGAGACGGGCTTTCTCGGCCAGATTGTATGAACTGTACCCATAGCTTGAGTATTCAGTTAATCAGGATGCAGCTTTCTCCTTCAGTTGTAGGTTGTTCTCTGTTCCTGACCGAACCATCTCAGAAAATGCCTTCACAGTTTCAGGTTATAGACAGTGGGAAAAAAAAAAAAAAAAAAAAAAGCAAAAGAGAGAGACTCCGGATTGCACAGAATGAGAGAAGTGATATCACAAGGCCACATTTTGTACATGGAAAGACTTTCAGTCCCAGCTAGACTCAGAAGGAACATCAGTACTGCATTAATTTCGGCTCATGAAAAGCAGATAAAAGAAACCAGACATTATATGAAATAAGTTGGAAAAGTACAATGCCTAACAGCAAGACAGAAAGTTCCACAGAGAGGTCACAAGGAGGACAGAGTAAGCAGCAACAGAGGCAGTTTTCTTGAGACACTGAAGCTAGTCAGTGAATATGACAGTATTTTAAAACACAGGCTGACATGAATACTTAGTGTCAAGTATGCAAGCCCACAGATCCAGAATGAAATGATAGAGTCTTGCTTACATTATAAGAAATTAAATATGCAAAGAACTGCACGTCGGCATTGAATACTCAGTCATGGTGGATGAAAGCAAGGACATCAGTGGGAAAAAACAGTTGTCACTTGTAAAATATCTTTTCCAAAGTAATATCCCTGAAGACTTTTAGGTTTTACCCAGTTGTATGAACTGAATGCCAAGTATTTAAAGGAGAAAATGATTCAACATAGATCCAAAGGATTGTAGGACAAACGTATGTTGCGGGCTCTGTGATGACTGGTGTGAATACAGGTGTCCAGATATTATTTAAAGAAGATGCTCGAAGAGCCGTGTACTCGTATACTCATTACTACAACCGTAGACAGAATCTGGTCATAATTGACTGTTAAGTCTGCCCAGCTATCTTATAAATTCCTTGGATTTCTTGAGACTGTATGTTTTCATGTCCTCACATATGCCTTATGAGTTGTTTCTCTAAAAAACAAGAAGAAATGTATCCTGGAAAGCAGGTGAATAAGCTGAAGAAACTACGTGGCACAAGATGGTCATACCAGAACTTGTAACGTCCTTCTAAATACACTTCTTCCAATCATGGCAACTCTGATAGAAATAACTGAGACACACACAGGAAAACGTGCCCTTGATGCTAACAACTTACTCAAGAATATTGTATAGTTATCTCAATTGTCATGTTCATCAGCATTTTGCAGAAAACAAAGTTATTATCTGACATGCTGCAGTCTCCATCGCTTTAGCTGTCAGCTGCAGCACACATGGTTCAGATAATCGAAGACGACTTGGCTTCTCACAGGAATTAAGAATTCTGGCATGAGCTGTGGGTGAAAACTGAAGGTGTTCGAAATCATGGTGATGTACTTGTTGAAGATCCAGCCCAGAAGAGGAGGACTAGACCCTCTAGACATCTGCAGGACAGCTTTGTTCTGGAGTCAACTGGCCAAGAAAGCATAGAATACAGCCATGATTTACTTGAGAAGAAGTAGGGTATAAATCTGAATTACGAAGTATTGGATGGAGTACTTGTAGAACTGCACTCAAGATTCAGTGATGTCAGTAAGAAATCGTTCAAGTCAACGTCTATGCTTGGTCCACGTAACTCAAAGTTTCTTGATTTTGGCACTTCGAAAACCTATGGCTGAACAGTATTGTGTACACATAGAATACCTTTATGTATGCTGCGACAAGCATTAAGACTTTTGCAAAAGAAAAAAAATGAGGGGCTTATTGTTAGCAATCTAGATGAACTTTCAACTTTCATGAGTTATAAGGAGGCAATCCCAGATCTCTGTAAAGTCATTAACATTGCTCTGGTACTGCCACCAACTTCAGCATCATGCGAGAGGAGCTTCTCCTCAATGTGACTCTTCAGAAGGTACCTGCGAAGCACTGTGTCTGACACCAGACTCTCATCACTTGGAGTTATTGTGATTCATACCAACAGGGCAAAAGAAACTGACATGGAACATTTTGTTTTTGTGTTTGCACAGAAACATAACAACAGAAATATACAGCTATTTTGAGATGTGTTTAACTGCTGCTGTTTGTAAAGCTCAATGGTGTATATAGATCTGGAATTATAACTAATGTGTTATAATTAAATTACTACCCATAAGTCTACAAATCATTTCTATTTGCCACGTATGAAGTGCAGTGGAAAGGTAATTATAAAGTACCTATTGGCATACTTAAGTATATACATACGTATTGTATTTTAGTTTAATGCTTGTTTATTTTGTGCCAATGATTGCCAAATGCGACAAGAATAATTTATTTTGTGTTTACTTAATTCAGCTAGTTTCTGTCACTACTGTAGTTGTTATCATTTCAATAAATGGTACAAAGTTTTCTGTCAAAACATGGCTTTAGTTGAATACCATGTGGTATGTGTTCCGGGCCCCCTCAGAAAAGCAAGTGCCCCGGGCCCCCCAAGTGCCCCTCCACAAAATGGACCCTACTGTAGGTATGCCACTGTTCACAAACCACTTCTGTTTACTTATAATATCCAAACACTTCACACAGAATTTTAAAAATGTTGTTTCTTATCTTGCTTTTGCATTAGAGGGATGCTAACAGTTGGTGGGAAGTATTCTGCTAAGTGTCGCAGTGCTTTTGCATCAGTACTATACATTTATTTTTGTCCGCAATAACAAATCTTGAATATCATTCTGAAATACAGTTTTATCTCATATTTAAAGCCATACTGTTATTTATATACCATCACTTTTTTTGGTGCATTTTCACTGTTTTAACAACACACGTCTGAAGTGGTTTAACATTACCTCCCATGACGAGTGCTTTTCATTCGATTGAGGCATTCCTGGTAGGACCAACCTGGCTGTGAAACCATGTGGTCCCGTTAGAAGGGTTGGCCAACAGGAATATAGTACTGGCACTTGCGTCAGTATTCAGAATGTGCTGTGAAAGATGTTATTTGGTACCAGACAGTGAGTCGGGCACTTGTCACTGAATTGTTGAGGTGGAACGAAGTTCTGGGTCCAGCACCTGCGGGTTAAGATGATAATGAGAAAAGAAAGAATAATGTAAGTCACAAGCTGTTAAGGGTTTTCTTTTACTGCTCTGAATCATCAGGTTGCAAGCAGAGTAAACCTTTAATACCGTGCTCAGAAGGGATTTTATTTTCTCTTTAATCTTCAGTTCTTTCTTCCCTTTTTGTTATCTGGCAATCATTCATTCATTCTGGGTGTGGTGGGTGGGTACTGAAAATTACAGGTCATTCTCATCTTAATTTACTTTTAAATGTGCAGAGAGAGAGAGAGAGAGAGAGAGAGAGAGAGAGAGAGAGACAGACAGACAGACAGACAGTCAGACAGAGAGAGAGAGAGAGAGAGAGACCCTTTCTCCCCTGGTACCTGTTGTTTGGGAAAAAAGGTCTTCAACAGGGTTCCCCATTTGTCAGCGTCCTTGGGGCCCTCGACTTGGTCAAGGATAAACTCTGAGTAAGGCAGAGTTACCCTGGCTTCACATGCTGGCAATGCTTGCAGCCCCACTGCTGGTACCTTGGACGGCGGTATGGTTTCTGTTGACAGTTGATCAGACTGTTAATGAGAAGTAATTGCAGTTACTCTTGTGCCTTGCCACACTGACTAATGTGTCTTCTGTTCTTGCTTTTGGAAAGAGAGTGCAAGGAGGTGATTAGAAATGAGGCCGCAAGCCTGACGTGATTGCCTGCAACTTGACAAAGGAGAAAGCAGAGAGGGTGTGAGAATGATGAAGAGATGTTCGATGAGTAAAACAGGTGGGAGAGGGATGGCAGAGACAGGAAGCAGAAGCATATGTAGAATTCGTAATGGGGGAACTGACAAGATGGGTGGGTGCAAGGCTGCTAAGGTAGAGGATATAGGAATGGGGAAGGCCAGTGAGGCCGGTGCTGAGAAAGCAGGGGAAATAGGGGTAAAGTTAAACCATTAAGGCTGACGAGTGGTCCCTACAAGGTGGGGGCTGGCAAGAGTTTGTCTGACTGATGAAAAGGGGTCTCATTTATACCTTTCCTGCTGTACCATTAGTGCATCTTGGTGGTGAGCACACAAACTGCACTTGCCTTTTCTGAAAATGTACTATGAAAGCGTGGCTGGCCCTTATTCACCTGACAAGGGTGAAGAATGTGTGGTTTGATGGATCCTTGTGTTTTCATGCTTTCGAGCACACACAGCTTTTATATAGTCCATGTGGCGTGTGTCGATGGGGCCTTGTGGTACCACACTAGTACTCAGATGTGCATGGGCTACCTTTGCCTTCATGAAATCCTTATGGTAATAGTGGGCGAGGCTATACAGGCTCCCAGGTGAGGACAGGTTGCTTTTGTCCACGTGGATCCCTCATGGTTGGTGTTTGTACCCTGACAGTTTCCATAAGGTGGACTTTGGCTGGGCACCAATGGATATTTAGAGGCACAACAAAATTCAAAATATGGCCACTGTCTGGAAAATATTGTTATCTATTGTTTTAGAGACATCAGGCTTTTACACACCAAGAAACTGACTTTGATACTTTGAACATTTACAGATGGTACTGGGATTCCTCCAAGAATTGAAAATGCTACTGCTACTAAGGTGTCATATCCTGGGCCGTGCAGAGATCAACTACTCCGGCAGTGGATTTGAAGGCTCGGGAGTTTCAGAGAGGACTGATTTTGACATTCTACTGGTACTACCAGACCCCTACCGAACCAGTAATTTTGAGGTAATATTTGATGTTTTTGCTACCAGGTTTGTATTCTAAAGAAAAATGCAAATTCTGATCCATCCCAGATTGATGCCATGGGCAGGGCTTCAGGAACTGGAGACAGTCTTTCACCTTAAACACATTTCACAGATGTTTGTGAATTTCACCTACCTCCTTTGGCACGAAGTATTTCAGATATTACGAGTGCTTCACTGCCCTATCGAGACGCTCAGCAGTTAACCAAATAAAGGCCGTTTCTGAACCGCACTTTTCTTTGCTCACAACTAGCTATTTGTGCGCCGAAGCACTTCCTCTTACAGAGACGCATGAAACTCCACGGATAAGCTCCGCCTTATTTTCCACGTAACGTAACACCGGTGAGGATTAGGAGTCACACAACTTTAAAAAATTTCAGTCGACATGAAACTGAAATTGGTCCATCTGCAGCCAAGCTTCAACCATCCTTCCAAGTTTCATGAAAATCCTTTTTCGGGCGTCGGCTGCTCTAAACACACACACACACACACACACACACACACACACACACATACACACACACACACACACACACACACACACAATTATAGTATTTAAGATTTGTGCTGCCTCTGAACTTTTTCATTAAAAATTGGTGACGCCATTGATATTCAGTCATTCAGTTAATGATCAGGGTCGGCCGTAGTTCCTTAACAGATAGACAACGTTTTCCCACTTTCTCAACATCCTCAACTCTCTAATTTTACTTCAAGTTTAATTTTAATTTGCCGAAGTTTGCTTATGTCCTTGACGAGTTATAGGCAATTCTTTTATGGACAACAGCTGTTCTGTGTGATTTTGTTGTGCCATGTAAAAGGATGGCAAAGAGGATACAGACAAGCCAGGTAAACGTATCCCCTTGTTTTTTCAAGTAGCTTTTCACACCATTCTCATACTTCTCAGGTGTCCTCTTGTAGCATGACGTTATCTGGCTTGTAAGCCCTCCACGATGCATTATTCCGACCTACCAAAGCCTTGACAGCTGATATACGAATGTTCTAAAGACACATCCACATTGACACTGCTGTCCCGGCTGCATATTTCCTTTCTGTATAGGTATTCGTCTCAATATCACAGCCAGCCACCTATGCCAAGCTGCCCTAGTGGGATAGGTAAGGTTTGGATAAATAGTATCACAGTAGGTAATTTTGCCTGGGAAATTCACTGAGCATATTTTCGACATAATCCTATGGTTAGCTCTGAAACGACGGAGCGAGCGTCTTTCCTGGCTGCGGGTTGATAGACAAGTACACATACAGAAGGGAAATATGCGTCCCGGCACGTTCCCGATGTATTCAAACATACTGACACACAGTGTAAAGGACGATCTTGTGACTTACACAGGATAAGGCATTAAGAATATATTTGCAATGTTAGATTACTATTGTACTCTTAAAATAGTTGATACATTGTCTCTTTCAAAGATGTCGAGACCAACTATGCAAAAACTTATAGATACAGGAGTGCTATCAGCCAGGGTTCTACAAGCTGAAGTGGCAAGGCTCCCTCAACAGCAGACCTCAGTATGTCAACACAGCTGGCTACCTTGAAGTACAAAATCTCCGTGACTACTGTTTAAACATGTAAGACTGAACACCTGATCTATTTATCGTGTGCGTGGTCAATTACATGTGAGTGTTTAATCTGGCTAATGGAAGGCAGGTTTCTTAAGCTTTGGGAATCCTCATTCTATATGGAAGTAAAAAAAAACTATGAGATGGAATGAAAGGAAAGACCTGAATGGAGAATCTCCTCAGCACTCGAAGAAGGAGTCTAGAGGGAATGGGTTTGATGGTCAATAAGGAATGGAAGAGATGCGTGAGTGATTATGTGCAAACTGTACCTGCCGGCAGCCATAATCTCCAGAGTCCAGGGATGAGAATGTAGTACAGTCTAACAGGATGGTACTCCTTAGAAGAATGGGCAGTTGGTTATAGGGAGAGCTTTAGCTCCACTTTGCACTAGGTCATAGGATCTAACTCCTGATCCTTCTCTTCAGTGTGACAGTATAACTGTTAGTTGTATACTCTCTTAAACATTACACATCACACTTTCTATTCCAAAGGTGCTGAGAGGGAGAGGGGGCCATTAATACCCCGGCCATCAGTCTCGCTTTCGTTGCTGACCAAATCAGATGTCTTAGACCTTTGCCTGACACTCTTTCTATTCATTTCTGCAACATTCACAGCCTTTCCTCCAGTTGCCTCTGTTAAACATCACCTCTTCTCTAAACTTCACCTTCTGAACCTCTTTGAGACTGAGTTATCTGATGCTATTTACAGCACACCCTGTTTTGTATCCCCCTACTTTCTCTACATTCATTTTAAAGTCAAATATGTGTGTGTGTGTGTGTGTGTGTGTGTGTGTGTGTGAGAGAGAGAGAGAGAGAGAGAGAGAGAGAGATCAGCAACCTAACTTAGTTTCGTGCTCCTGACCTTAAGTCCTCTAATTCTTAGCACTTTGATTTAAGCTTTCCTGTTTTTCTCTGACTAAATATATATGTGCTCTTTGTTTCCTGCTTCCACTGACTATGCAGAACTCTGTGACTATTTTACTTCCAAAGAGGAACACATTCTTTCCGTTTCCCCCGTCACTGAAATCTCCATTTTTGTGACTCAAGGACTCACGATCACCTGTAACTCTCCTCTTCATTCATACTTGACCTTTTTCCTTATAACTAATCCTTCTGCTTACTTTACTAATCGTTCTCTCTTTCAGGCTCCTTTGCTTAAAGTTTTATCCCACTAATGTTCCAGTAAGGTCTGTGAGCCATCCCAAGAAGCTGCGTCTGTGCAACTGTGGCTCTATTTGTTGCGGTGCCCATAGGCAGTACCTCTTTCATTTTCTCTTTAACGATTACTGCATCCATGACGAAGACTCATCTGGGTGTGCTTCACACACTATGGAGGTTATCTTGTCGGGCAAGAAACATACATACCTTTCTTTTACCCTCAAACAAATAATCCATCCATCCATCCATCATCTAATCCTACGTTGCCCCATGAGGAACGTAGGAGCCCGGGGCTAGGCAAGTTGGTCCTGGCATTTAAGATGAGTGATGATAATTTATTCTAATACTGTCCACAACAAAGATTTAGATGTCAAAAAACATGATGTCAGTTTGCACTTCCTCTGAATCTCTCTCACATTTCTGCCTGGACTCATGGCAAGTCTGCTATTTGTCATTATGTTAAAAATTTAGTAATTTCAGATGCTCAGAAATTTTCAGTTGTCTTTCATTTCCATTTGTCACCTTTCCATTAACTTTCCTAATAAGTAATCAGGAAAGTCCTGATGGCTTTGTAGCTATTTTCTTCCTTTGTCTGATAAGGAAGAACTGTTCGACCAAACCTTCTCCTCTAAATCTAGTTTGGATGATTACGGTGCTGTGCTTCCATCTTCTTCTCCACGTGCTTTCACATGCCTGCTATTAGAATATCATCTAACGGTGTATTTTCTGCCTTCACTGGTCTCAGTAGTAATAAGGTATACACTCTTCTTGGAGTTGCTTCTGTTGTCCTTTAGAACTGTGCTTTCAAGCTGACACTTTGCCTAGGCAAACTCTTTGCCTTTGTCTTTTAGCTTTGATCTTTCATGCTTTTTTTTTTTTTTTTTTTCATGCGAGGAACAAGGAACCAAAGGCCATGAGCCAGCAGTAACAGTTCCCTCCAAGAGAAAAACAAAATACAATAGAGAGCCAAATTCAAGATCCGATCATTTTGAGATGCCTGGACACACTGCGTTTGAAAGACTGGAGATCATAGGCAGCAGGAAATACAGACAGAGGGAGACAGTTCCAGAGCTGACCTGTTGCATAAATGAAAGACTGGGAGTAACGGTTAACTCTTGCATTAGAGAGTTGGACAGAAAAGGGATGAGAGTTTGCTGCCAGACGGGTGCTACGCGCCCGTCGTAGAGGTGGAGGAATGCAAGTAGACAGTTCAGAGGAGCAGTGACCATTAAAGTAGCGATAGAAAAGAGATAAAGATGCAACAGTGCGGCGAAGAGACAGAGGTTGAAGGGAGTCAGTAAGAGGAGGAGAGTTAATGATGCGAAAAGCCTTTGCCTCAATCCTATTGAGAAGAGCTGTATGTGGGGAGCCTCCCCACACATGAGAGTTGTACTCCACACAGGGGCGGATAAAACCCCTGTATAGAGTCAACAATTGTGCAGGGGTAAAGAAAGAGCGGAGTCGGCTTAGCACACCCAATCTCTTGGAAACAGATTTTACAAGAGATGTAATATGATCTTTCCAAGATAAGTCCCGAGTAAGTGAAACCCCAAGCATGTTCAAGGATGATGCAGGATTAAGCTGAATATTATTAAACATTAGTGGGTATACCTATGGAAGATTTTGTCGAGTTGATAGGTGTAAGAACTGAGTCTTAGATGCATTAAAAACAACCATATTATTTTTACCCCAGTCAGAGATACGAGCCAAGTCAGACATTAGGTGTGCCATAGCCTCATCCCTTGTTTGTTGAAGTAACTGTTGAGATGGGCGTTGCGGGAACCGAATGGAAAGGTGAAGGGTGGAGTCATCGGCGTATGAGTGGATAGGGTTAGATGTACAGCTTAGAAGATCATTGATGAATAAAAGGAAGAGAGTTGGTGATAGGACAGAGCCCTGAGGAACACCACTGTTGATAGATCTAGGAGAAGAACGATGGCCGTCTACAACAGCGGCTATAGAACGACCAGAAAGGAAGCTAGCGATGAAGGCATAGATAGAAGGATAGAAACCGTAGGAGGGCTGTTTGGAAATTAAAGATTTATGCCAGACTCGATCGAAAGCCTTTGAGATGTCAAGTGCAATGGCAAAGCTTTCGCCAAAGTCCCGAAAGGAGGATGACCAGGAGTCTGAAAGGTAGGTGAGAAGGTCGCCAGTGGAGCGTCCCTGACGGAACCCGTACTGACGATCGGAAAGATGGTTGTGATAGGAAAGATGCCTTAAAATTTTTCTATTGAGAATTGACTCGAAAACTTTTGAAATACAGGACGTTAAAGCAATTGGACTATAGTTGGAGGGTTGGGAGTGGTCACCCTTCTTTGGGACTGGCTGAATGAGAGCAAACTTCCAGCAAGAAGGAGAGGTACAAGTTGACAGACAAAGGCGAAAGAGTTTGCCTAGGCAGAGTGTAAGCACAGAAGCACAGTTCTTGAGAACAACAGGAGGGACCCCATCAGGCCCATATGCCTTGTTAGTACTGAGGCCAGTGATGGCAGAAAATACATCAACTGAAGAAATTTTAATGTTAGCCATGAGGAAGTCAGAGGGGGGAAGTGATGGAGGAACAGCACTGGAATCGTCTAAGGTGGAATTGGAGGAGAAAGTCTGTGCGAAGAGATCTGCTTTATCAGAAGAAGAAATAGCTACAGAACCATCAGAGTAGAAAAGAGGAGGGAAGGATGATGAGGTAAAGTTGTTAGAAAGATTTTTGGCAAGGTGCCAGAAGGAGCGGGAAGAATTCGAGTTGAAGAGTTGAGAGCATTTAGTATGGAAGTTGCTGGAAGTTGCTCTTTTTCACCCTGTCCATGAGAAGGATGATCGTTTCCACTCTTCTAACTATTATGGAGCTGCTGTGATAGCTCGTAATTCTAAAGTCTTTGAATCTCTAATTTACAGGAAGATTTTGAAGGGTTTTTCTTCTCTTAACTTTCTTGCTGATCGCCAGAATGAGATCCGCTAGGGATGCTCCACCAGCTATCTTCTCACCTTCCTTTCTAATGCATGGTCATCCTCCTGCTATGACGTTGGTGAATTTTAGCCGTTGCACTTATTATCTCAAAAAGTTTCGAGGGAGTCTCGTTCATCTATCTATCTATCTATTGCCAGACGCCTCAATCCCGTTCGGGGTGGCCACAAACAAATCGCCTCCAAGCCGCCGTGTCCTCCGCCATTTCACTGCCCCGCTCCCAACTCACACACCCCTCTCTCATATACCTCTCCACCCCATCCCTCCATCTCATCTTCGGCCTACCCCTCCCTCTTCCCCCTTCCACCTCACTCACATACACTCTCTTCGTCAGTCTTTCACCCTCCATCCTCTCCACATGGCCAAACCACCTCAGTGTATTCCTCCTAACGCTGCCTATCACATCCACATCCACACCACAACACCCCTTTATATCCTCATTTGTCAGCCTTTCTCTCCATGTGACTCCACAGGCTCCTCTTAAATAACTCATTTCCACTGCTCTTACTCTTGACTTGTGTCCTTCCAGCAACGTCCAAGCTTCACTTCCATACGTTAGAGTCGGTATCACAATACTGTCATGTAGTAACTTTTTCACTTCCATGCTCACTTCCCTGCTTCTTATCACTGTTTTCAAGGAACCAGCAACCTTTCTTCCCTGCTGTACCCTTTCAAGCACTTCACCCTCCAAACCTCCATCCTTACTCATCACACTACCTAAGTACTTAAACGTACTCACATTTTCCAATTGCTCACCATCCAACCTCGCTGTACATTCACTGATTTCACCTCTCTCAAAGGCCATCACTTTGCTCTTCCCTACATTCATCTTTAGATTCCGTTTCTTACACACTCTCCCAAACTCATTCACCAAGCCTTGCAGCTCTCTTTCGTCTTCACTCAACAACACAGTTTCATCTGCAAACAACAGTACAGGGAGTTTCCAGACACTACCCTCACTCACCAGGGCCACTCCAACATCCACTGCTGTACCTTGTACCTCTTTTATTACCCCATCCATGTACAGATTGAACAACCATGGAGACATAACACATCCCTGTTTCAGCCCAACCTTCAAAAAGAAAAATTCACTCAGTTCACCAACCACACGCACTGCAGCCTTAGCACCATCATACATACTCTTCACAGCATTCAACAACTTCCCATCTACTCCATATATTCTTAATACTTTCCGCAATCCTTGTCTATCCACCCTGTCATTTGCCTTCTCCAAATCCTTGAAAGCCGCATACAACTTCTTTCCCTTCTCTAGAAATTTTTCCACTAAAGATCTAAGAATGAATATCTGATCTACACAACCTCTTCCCTTCCTAAAGCCTCCCTGTTCTTCTCCAACTAATTCCTCTGTTCTTTCTCTAACTCTGTCAATAAGCATCCTACCATACACTTTTCCTATTATACTAAGAAGACAGATGCCCCTATGATTACCACACACTTCTTTTTCTCCTTTTCCTTTGTACAAGGGAATAATTATACCTGACTTCCAATCCTACGGGACTCTACCTTCCTCCCAGGCCAATCTGCACATCTTCCACATCCATTCTACTACTATCTCTCCTCCATACTTCAGCATTTCACCACACACTCCATCAATTCCTGGGGCTTTCCCCAATTTAACTTTCTTCATTGCTTCCACAACTTCTATCCTACTGATTTCTTCCTGTTTTCTCACCTCCCTCCTCCTCCCCGCCATTCCCCAGCCACTTATACTCGCATTACTTCCATCCTGTATGTTCAACAATTCCTTAAAGTGTTCTCTCCATCTGCTCACTTTTTCTCCTTTCTCCACTAGTAATCTACCATTTTTATCTTTCACTCCCCTGCTAACTTCACTTCCACCCTGTCTTACTCTTTTCACCTCTTTCCAGAACATTTTCTTGCAGTCCTTCCACTTTACACTCAAGTTCCTTCCAAATTCCTCATCTGCTCACTTCTTACTCTCTCTTACTAATCTTTTCATCTCTCTCTTTCTTTCTACATATAACTCTCTCTTCCGCCTCTCAACTTCTTCCACGCCCCTGTTTCTTATCCATTCATTGTATGCTTTCTTCTTTTGTGCCACAGCCTGTCTAACCTCTTCATTCCACCACGCTGTTCCTTGCACACCCCTCCGTCTTCTCTTCATCCCACACACCACATCACATGCTTCACATATTTCTTCTGTAAATACCCTGCACACACCTTCCACGTCCCCCATCTGCTCCAGTTCATATTTGCCCAATCGTTCCTCCACTTCTCTCTTATACTCTGCCTTTTTCTCATCCTCTTGTAACCTTTCCACTCTCCTTACAAATACTCCTTCTTCCCGTCCTTCCCTTCTTCTATTTCTTCATCCTAACTGGACCTTGATTCTGGTCACCACCAAGTGGTGGTCAGAAAGTCCACTCCCCCAAACTCTATAAGCTCTTGCATCCATTATACATTTTCGCATCCTTTCATCCACACACACATAATCAATCATTGCCTTCCTTTCATTCAGTTCACCACCCACGCTTCTCATCACTCGCCATGTATACCTGTGGATCATTTTGTGCCTGAAGAGAGTATTGGCTATCACCAACCCCCTCCCAGCACAAATGTCCACTAACGCACTGCCATTCTCATCTATCTCAGGATTCTGTCCTGTCATTATTTCCCTTCCTACTATTCATTAGCTATCATCCGAGATGTACTGTTGATGTAGTATTGTGCAAGCATACGCTGATGATTGCCTTTCACATATCAACCCTTATCTCAAAGCATCCGTCGCTGCTGTTACTTCATCATTCTCAGGATCAGACTGTCACACCTGGCTCCTTACTTGGTTGTTATTTCTGATTGGGGTGAAAGCGTTTCTTGTTATTACTGCATAAAAACTCAATTCCTGTATCTTTCAACTCTCCAAAATCATCAACAAGAATATCCCTTGTGCTAGTCAGTTTCACTGCTTGTGATAAAGCGAAACGTGTTATGTTTTTCTTACCTAATCAGTGCCACTTCGTATGAAACATTTTTTTGTCTCGAAGCAGGAACGGCCCCGCCGCCTACGACGCGCTATCCTCCCTCATAATTCTGGCTCCTTGTTTTTGGTCTTCGTGTTCGGCCACCTCACTCCCATGTAATTTTCAGTAAATCTCGCCTTCCTCCTCGTATGGCAGAACCGCCTAATATTATATGCTAGTTTCAGATAATCTTAATATTTGTCAGTTTCCTTTCTTGTTAGCCTACACCCTTCCCCTTAGTTCATCTTCCACACTATCGTCTTTGATCTCAGCAGTACCTAATTTTATTTAATTTCATTACTTTCTCTTCATACTTTACCGCGAAGTACGATGCCACGATTCATCTCTGGATCCTCTTAAACCATCTGTCATTTGGCTCTTGCTGACATATAATTTTCATCCTTTTAGGACGATTACCTTTTTTTTTTTTTTTTTTTTTGTATAATGTTGATACAACAAGAAACAAGACGATTTTAGTCTGCTGAAGAAAGACCTTGTTTAAAGACTTCTCGTATTGAAGATGGTTAATATGAGCTCTCCAGTTGAAAATATATCTCCAGAGTTGCATCATCAGTGCTACTCCTCTTCTAAGTGTTGTTGCTTTCATAATTAGGGTATTCCACTTCACACACACACACACACACACACACACACACACACACACACACACACACACACACACACACACACACACACACACAATGAAAAGTCATGGTGATATAAACTCCCCTTGTTTCACTTCAGCATTCAGGTCAAGCCTCTCATTAAGAACAACCATTCACCGTCATAACTGCTATTGCTTTCTCACATTGTACGTACTGTAGATGCCTTGAATAATTTGTCTTCTTTCTATATACTACAATATACCCTACTGCCTTCCGATCAACATCTCCACCTCCATTTAATGCTACAAACAAGTCTCTGTCTATTAACCGAAATTTATCAGACTGACATTTTTGTGCAAATATTTGATGAACACACGATGCACATCGCCTACCCATCTTGAACCTTCCTTGTCAAGTCATGTACTAACTTTTCCATTATTATCCTATCTTCTTACTCTCAGTCAGCATTCTACCATATATCTTTTCTGCTGCACTGAGGTAGCACACATCCCTGGGGTTCCCATATTTTCTTCTCTCATCTTTTCCCGTAAACGGCGCTTTCCCTTGTGTCCAGGCTAGTCTACAAACCTCTTAAATCCAGTCTGTTAATACCTCCGTTTCCTACATTAGCAAAATTTCACTCAGGCAACTAATTCCTGGTATGTACATTAGCATTTTCCCTCTGCTGATCACTAGGCGTGCACTTACTCTTCTTTCCATTGGTCTAGCCATCCTAAAATCTGATACTACAACGTTACTTTGACGGAGTGCATATAAAAATTAGCTGATTGCTCTTCCACCCATTGCTTTATTTCGGTAAATACTGATTGTCTTTTTCTTTATTAGTCTGCTGCCTCCCAAACTCCTCGTCATCTATCGACTATTCTCATCCTTTGCTCAAACTGTATTAACTCTCCCATTCAGCCTCTCCACCTTATCATTCCCAGTTCCACCTACCGTTTCTATATATGGCTTGTTTTTCACATACAGTACTTCTCTCACATCATCTCTCCTCATAAAGTGTTTCCCTTGCTACATCTGTTAAAGGCAGCACATGCCACTCCTTTACTATTTCCTTTCCAGGCTAAATGGTGTGCTGTCAGACTTTAATCGTTGCTACCCTACCCGAGACACCGTGAGGGTCGTGTCCTGCCATCGCCAGCTGGTAGCCATGACTGTCGTTGTGAGGGATGCGAGTGGACTTTTTGCCAAGATTGATATTGTAACTCAACTATCAGGCGAGTAAACAGTGTGCTAAGTTGGACTTATACACTCTTTACTGAATACATGCTGAAAATAGTCTGATTCAGTAAAACCAAAGTTTGCTTACTACCAGTACACGTGGCGGTGGGTTAGTATACAGGATAATGCTTTACATTTCTAGTACTTAGTATTGGAAAGGTGTACATATTTTACCATCGTTAGAAGTTAGGAGAGGAATTCAACCAAGAGTAAGAAAAAAAAATGGTGGAAATTGTCGAACGTAAGAACTGACTCCTTGTTCAGCCCGAGTACGTCAACATCATTTAAATTCTCCAGATGCCTATCGGAGAACTCCTTGTACTGAAGAGTGTAATGAAGCTTGTATACATCCTATCCAGTTCTAAAAGTCTACCCTAAGGTACTGGTAAGGTGATCAAGACTCTATATATGATAAGAAAATAGAAGCCATTGTAGTGAATGAATTAACTTCACTCTGATGAGGGATTTTTATATTTTATTTTTGCAACGTTTGAACGATGAAGTAAGTCCCCTTAACCTACAGGGCTTTATTAAGGCTATATATCACCCTCCTGTTCAAAAATTATTTCCTAGGGTGACTAGATCCGTTTTAAGGTAGTAATATTAAAGTAAAACAAATCACTGTAGCGAGAAGCTCAAACACACACACACACACACACACACACACACACACACACACACACACACACAAAAATATATATATATATATATATATATATATATATATATATATATATATATATGTTGGTGGTCTTTTTGGTGGTCTTTCTGTGATTTCATAGTGACGTAGGCGCCGTGGTTGTCGTGATATACTCGTAGGTGTGATTATGAATTTATGGCAGGGATGGTGTTAGTGTGGTGATGATGATTTCTCTGTGCAAGGAAGAAGGAACAAAAGGCCAGAAGCCCTCAAGCAAAACCAGAAAGAAAATAACAGAGAGCCAAATTCAAGATCCGCTAACTTAGAGATGCCTGGACACACCTGCGTGTGAAAGACTGGCGGTCGTAGGCAGTAGGATATACAGAGGGAGACAGTTCCAGATTTGAACTGTTGCATACATGAAGGACTGGGAGTAACGGTTAACTCTTGTATTTGAGAGTTGGACAGAAAAGGTATGAGAGTTTCGTTGCTAGACTGGTGCTACGCGCCCACTTAGTGATGGAGGGATGCAAGCAGTCAGTTCAGAAAAGCAGTGACCATTGAAGCAGCGACAGAAAAGAGATAAAGATGCAATAGTGCGGCGAAGAGACAGAAGTTGAAGGGAACCGGTAAGAGGAAGAGAGTTAATGGGACGCAGCCTTTGACTCCACTTTGTTGAGAAGAGCTGTATGTGGGGAGCCTACCCACACATGAGAGTTGTACTCTACACAGGGGCGAATAAAACCCGTGTATAAAGTCAACAATTGTGCAGGAGTAAAGACGGTACGGAGTCGGCTTAGCACACCCAATCTCTTGGAAGCAGATTTTACAAGAGCTGTAATATGATCTTTCCAAGATAAGTCCCGAGAGAATGAACCTCCAAGTATGTTTAAAGATGATGCAGGATTGATTTAGATATGGTTAAGATCAGAGGATACTACCAGTATGTTGGTGCTGGTTGTGATGTATAATGGTGATGACTACGTTGGTGATGTTGGTGTGGTTGTGATGGTGTCAGAGTGATGGTAGTGATATCAGGGTGGTGACCGTAGTGATGTCACTTGTGGGGGTGCTTGTGGTGATGTCGGTATGGTCGGGTGGTGGTAATTTCAGTGTGATGTTGGCAGGGTAATTGTGGTGGAAGTGATGTCAGTTTGGTGAAATGGCAGTGGTGATGTCGATGTGCTGGAATGGTGAAGGTGGTGTCGACGTGGTGGGGTGGCGGTGGTGGTGGTGGTGGTGGTGGTGCTGGTGATGATGATGATGTGGCGATGGTGTCAGTGTGGTGTTGATGTCAATGTGTTTGTGGGGTTAGTGTGGTTGTTGTGGTAAAGTCAGTCTAGTGATGATGTCAGTGTAGTGGTGATTATCAGTGATGGTGATGACAGTGGTGGTGGTGTAAGCAGTGCGGTGGTAGTTATGTCATCATTTTTTGGTAGTGGTGGTGGTGATGGTATATTTGGTCGTATCAGTCTGGTGGTAGCAGTGATGTCACTGTGGTTGAGGTGAGGGTGGTTGTGAGGTTGATATCTGTGAGGTGGTTGTGAGGTTGATATCTGTGAGGTGGTTGTGAGGTCAGCGATGTGATGGCGAGGTTGATGTCTATGAGGTGGTTGTGAGGTCAGTGTTTTTTTTTTTTTTTTTTTTTTATGTGACCGACTCTGAGCATAGGCTTCTCAGCCTGTTCCCAAGGCCCAGTAGTCCTCCTACGTACCGCACACCTCTACATGTCACCACTTCGGCGCTAACACCCACCGTCCATATTGAATACATGCTAGGGCTGTCTCATACAGGACTGGTGTATTGGTATTAGCGGGGGTATTTTTACGACGTGTCGGCGGGTCTTCTGGTAGAACAGCAAAGTCTGATTTTATGAAATTCAAATCCTTAAACTGTTCCCTGCACCAGCGGGATTTGAACCCGGGTCCGTTAGGACTGCAGGCCAACTCTCTACCGATTGAGCCACCTGTTTGATGTCAGTGTGATGATGGAGGTTGATGTCTGTGAGGTGGTTGTGAGGTCAGCTTGGTGATGTTGGTGATATTAGTCTAGTGGCCGTTGTGAAGTCAGTGTGGTTGAGGGAAAGATGATGTCATTGTGGAAGTGGTGATGATATCACTGTGATGGTGATTTCAATGCAGTGGCAGTGACGTTAATATGGTGATGATGGTGATGTAAGTGTGGTGATCATACCAATATGATGGTGATAGTGATGTCTATGTGGTGGAGAAGGTGGTGGTCATGTCGATGTGGTGAGTACGAGCGAGTGGGCGAAGTTTAGCCTATTATCGGTATAAGAGTTAAAATTTACAATGAGCTGTCCTGCTGTTTAAAGGCTAATAACATTTTGTCTAATAAAGTTGAGCAGTGATTTTTTTTCCCTAAATGCAGGGTCAATGGGCTAAGTTTTGTATTTTATGATTCACAAAACTATTATTAGGCTACACCATTACACTGTGCAATTTGCAATAAAATGAAGATGCTTATCAAAGATGTTTTGTTTTAGCTGCTTTAAATCAATGTGAATGTAAATGATCGAGGAATAATTCCCCCACGTAATTCGTTTTTATGTGTGTTACTTGTTCTGAAGCCACTGTTTTGTCGGAAGCAATGACGGACCATATACATTCGGGATTTGATGTCTTTTAGTTTAAGCTTTTCATACTCCATATACGTTTTCTATTATAACTGAATATGCTGCGATCGTAAAAGAAAATGAAAAGGTGGAGCCCTAACTATTCCAAAGAGTATATATATATATATATATTAATCAGTTTGGCGTCAAAGGGTTAAGTGCAAAAGATCACAAAAGTTTGCTCGCTCGTTACAAAGAAATAAAAAGGAAAGCAAACAGCAACAGACCTTATGGTCCTTTCGAAGCTGTTTGTTACGGAGTTGAAATTGACTACGAGATCTAATTGTACATGCTGAAGGACAAGGATTGTAAAGCAAGAAGGCTTCCCCTGCCTCCAAACCCTCCAGGAAAAAGTGAGAAGGACAACCATGCAGCATGGAAAAGCTGACTTGGAAATATCTTAGGAAAGACTGAAAGGGAAAATTTACATTTATTTATAATACCATATCTATAAGCTATCGGTTTGACTGACCTGAAAGAGAAAGTATAAAGTAAAACGAGTAATCAAATAAATAAATAAATAAGGCATGACATTAAGTACGGGCACGTTGAGTTAATGGGGCGTCTGTAGACTGCAAATCGCACAGACTGCGCGCAAGCGCATTATCTTTAGAAGGTTACACGAAGTACGCATGTAACAATTTCATAGTTCATATTATTGACATCGCCTATTGGTGGCCGTCAAGTCAGACGCCAGGAAGGCCATAAGCCTCTTTGTCAAGTGGTAATGGTTATTCTAGCCAGGGGTTAATACTCATGGAGCAATATTCCTGCACTAAACCCTAGTTATTTTCAGTATTATGTATAATGCGATGTGTGTGTATGGGTTTGGGAAAATTCCCATAAATTACCCCATTTAATTCATGCCGTAGATGTTAAGACAGCGCCACACACTTGTAGCCAGGGCTGTACCTTACCTCTCTCGTCTTGTTGGCGCCTTCCGTAACTGATGAATCAAGGTAAATGTAGTAGCTACAGAGTAACCGATCACAGTTATCTGAAGCAGACACACTGGAATTTTCATCAGCGTTAATACTGTATGCGGTTATCATAAGTGAGGTTTCGCTATCGTCATAACTGACAACACAGTGCTACTTTATCAGCATGTGGAGATTTATTTACTGAAGCCACCACCAATCGGACCTCTCGTGTCACCTCATTCCATACCCTCCCTTTCCCCTCCCCTCTCCCAGAATTCCATATCTGTTAGCTGAAGAATGAACTGCTGTCAATTGCTTCAATCCTCGAACATTAGATACTTCAGGACCCATTGACGAATGTGAGTTGTGCAAGACTTGTTAGCAGTACGTGTAGCTGTGTGGTCTCTGTGGTGGTGGTGGTGGACCTGGTGGTGGCTGTGATGTCAGCGTTGTCCGGTTGGAGTGTGACGTAGTGGCAATCGTAAAATCAGTGTGGTGGTGGTGGTGGTGGTGGTGGTGGTGGTCGTGGTGGTGATGATGATGATGATGGTGATGATGATGATGATGATGATGATGATGGTGGTGGTGATAATGATGTCACTATAGATTTGGTGATGTCAGTGACCACACTGTTGATGATATCAGTGTGGTGGTGGTGGTGGTGGTGGTTGTGGTGGTCAATGTGGTGGTGGTGTTGTAGTGATCTTTGTGGTGGTGGGGTTGTGGTGGTGTGTGGTTGTGACCACACTGTTGCTATCAGTGTGGTGGTGGTGGTGGTGTTGTGGTGATCTATGTGGTGGTGTGTGTGGTGGTGGTGGTTGTGGTGATGTCAATGTGGTGGTGTTTGTGGTGATGTCAGTGTGGTGGTGGTTGTGGTGGTCAGTGTGATGGTGGTGGTTGTGATGATGTCAGTGTGGTGGTGGCGGTTGTGGTAATGTCAGCATTGTGGGTGTTGTAGTGATGTCATTGTAGTGATGGTAATAGTGATGTCAGTGTGGTGATGGTCATGTAAATTGCGGTGAGGGTCGTAGTAGTAATCATGTCATTATGGTGGTGGGAATGTGGTGTCAGTATTGTAGGAGTGGTGGTGATGATGATGGCAGCATGATGATGGTGATGCACTATTCTATACTGTACATTCGAGCACGTCTACATATGTGGAGTGTATGTATGAGACACGGTACAAAATCGTACGGTACAACATACTACTTGCATGTATGGTGATGGTCGTGATGGCGATGATGCCACTGTTGTTGTGGTGGTGATGTCAGTACGGTAGGAGTGATGGAGAAGGTGATGTAATTGTGGTGGTGGCGGGGTAGTGGCAACGGTAGCTTGATAGGGGTAGATGTGGTGGTTTCAGAGTATTGCATGTGCTTGCAAGCGTTCGTGTGCGTGCGTGCGTTCGTGTGCGTGCGTGCGTTCGTGTGCGTGCGTGCGTTCATGTGTGTGTGTGTGTGTGTGTGTGTGTGTGTGTGGTCAAAGAAGGAACCAAAGGTTGGAAGTTTGAATACTTTTTTTTTTTTTTAAGGAAAAACAGGCAAAGAAAGAGTAACTTGTAGATCTGTCGTATCGAGATGTCTAGACACATTGAGTTAAAATACTAAGGTCATAGGAAGAGGGAAATGCAGACAGTTCCCTAGGTCAGCTGTTGCATATGTGAAGAGTGTATCGATTAAGTTTTGCATTATGAATTGGATAGAAATGAGGTGTGAGCGTTGCCCGCCCATAGTAATGAAGGAGGGCTGCGAGCAGACATTTCAGAAGAGCAGTGACCATTGAAATACGGTAGTCATAGCAGAGGAATAAAAATGCAACATCGGCGAAGGGAAAAGTTTGTGTGATGGTGGTGGTGGTTGTGATTGTGATGGTGATGTCAGTGGGGTAATGGTGGTCAGCATTATAGGGGTTGTAGTTGTGACCTCAATGGTGGTAATGTCAGTGTGGCAGTGATGATGGTGCTGGTAGTGTCAGTGTACTGCGGGTGGTGGGTTCGGTGGTGGTGGTATGTCAGTGTGATAGTAATGGTGGTGTTGATGTCAGTGTATTGCAGGTGGTTGAGAGGTGGTGGTGGTGACATCAGTGTGTACTGTGATAGTAATGGTGGTGGTGATGTCAGTGTGTACTGTGATAGTAATGGTGGTGGTGACATCAGTGTGTACTGTGATAGTAATGGTGGTGGTGACATCAGTGTGTACTGTGATAGTAATGGTGGTGGTGACATCAGTGTGTACTGTGATAGTAATGGTGGTGGTGACATCAGTGTGTACTGTGATAGTAATGGTGGTGGTGATGTCAGTGTGTACTGTGATAGTAATGGTGGTGGTGACATCAGTGTGTACTGTGATAGTAATGGTGGTGGTGACATCAGTGTGTACTGTGATAGTAATGGTGGTGGTGATGTCAGTGTGTACTGTGATAGTAATGGTGGTGGTGACATCAGTGTGTACTGTGATAGTAATGGTGGTGGTGATGTCAGTGTGTACTGTGATAGTAATGGTGGTGGTGACATCAGTGTGTACTGTGATAGTAATGGTGGTGGTGATGTCAGTGTGTACTGTGATAGTAATGGTGGTTGTGATGTCAGTGTGTACTGTGATAGTAATGGTGGTGGTGATGTCAGTGTGTACTGTGATAGCAATGGTGGTGGTGATGTCAGTGTGTACTGTGATAGTAATGGTGGTGGTGATGTCAGTGTATTGCAGGTGGTGGGGCGGTGGTGGTGATATGTCAGTGTATTGCGAGGGGTGGGGCGGTGGTGATGTAAGTTTGGTTGTGGTGGTGATGGTAGTGGTGATGAATATGGTCAGACAAGGATATCAGGTACTCGTACTGATATTCAGATTCATTTGAATGCGTATTTAAAGTATTCGCATTCCAATACCGTATCAATACGTTCGTATTCTTCGAGTATTGCAGTGAATATGCGATATATTACGTTTTAAAAAATGTTCTCTCTCTCTCTCTCTCTCTCTCTCTCTCTCTCTCTGCACGTCACAGATATGAAGATACTATTTTAGTAAGAAAGCGAAACCTTTATTTTCATATCTATTTTAAATTTGCATGGGTCTCTCACTCCATCATAAATTCTTACTCCATACCAATAACCTACATTTCATAAAGTTACTGAATGGGAGTTTTTGTATACAGCCTTGCATTTTAATCTGGCTAATCAGTCACACCTAACGAATATGAAGATCAAAGCACTGTTACTCTCACTCATAAGTAAAGCATATTCATCTCTTAAGCAACATCTAATCCATGCTGTAACATTCTGCAATTCAGTTGTGGCTTCCGGTATAGAAATGTCATGAGATCGAGACCATGTTCGTTTAACCCCTTGAATTCGATGGGTTATTGTTTAAAAGTTTATTCCTGATGTTCCACACAATTTTTTTCATCTTATGGGAGATGTGAAGGAGTTAATGGAGATTATATTTGAGCTCTGGTACGTAAAGTCTCTTAAGATGAAGAAAACCGTCTAGAGCAAGAATAAACTTAAAAACACTCTACTGAGGTGAAGTTGTTAGGATGAACATGGTATCGAACTGATGAAATTTAGGTAGATTCCCTGAGATTACCCATTTACTATGATTACTACCTTAGAGGTCTGCAGTCAGTAAATTTAGTTTATTATTCTAATCACAAATACCAGAAAATTCTAAGGATAATATGGAAACGAACACTTAAAACACTTTAATTACTACGACAAATATAACATACACCACAATAACTTCAGCCTAACAGCATATACAAAGCACAAAGTAACAGCTAGGACATAACCGTCTGGTCACATTTCCATATTGTCACCTTAAGGAACTAATGAATAAAACAAATAAAGTCAAGACAGGACACTCAAGAACATTAAAGAATATATGCAAGTAAACTCAAAACTGGATAAGCAGCACAGAGCGAGTCCCAACAGCCGAATCCAGGGCTTGCTCTGCTAATACAGTACCAAGTTATCAACTCGTGTAGTCTGGTGGAGTATGCTGGCCTTGCCTGATTGGCTGACTGAGAAAGAAGTAGAAGATTCTATTGGATCACACAAATTCTGAACTGCCCCTTGCCAGCCATGACCAGGATCAGCCGCCTGCCGGCTAGCACATCTGACAGGCGTAGTAATGCTAATCTAGGGAGCATATCGGTCACAGGAATTCATTTCCATGTGGCATATTAAGTTTATAAATTAATAACTAATAAATTATCAGATATCAGTTAACAAAACACATGCCTGAAATCATTAGTGAATACACATATGTATGAGACAGCTCTAGCATAAATTCAGTATGGACGGTGAGTATTAGCGCTGAAGTGGTGACGTAGAGGAGTATCGTATGTAGCAGGAATACTGGGCCTCCGGAGCAGGCTATGAAGCCATTACCCTGAGTCGGACACATAAATAAATAAATAAATATTTAACCCATTGGATCCCAGAGGTGCTGGGCGAGGCATGGCACTGGGAGGGTACCCAGTGTACCGCCCTCCGCCCATCGGCTCATAGTCGCGAAGCTCATAGGTCCCTACCCGGGGGGTTCCCTGCTTTATGAGGATTTGAAAATTCCCAGGTCTGTCCAATACTCTGGACACTGGGCACCGATGGGATATATATATATATATATATATATATATATATATATATATATATATATATATATATATGTATATGAGAGAGAGAGAGAGAGAGAGAGAGGGGCCCACACAATACTTTGCGCTCATATTTTCATTCGTATTCATGAAAAGAAAGTAAATGTATTCGTCTTTGAGTAATATGCTCTTCTGTTTGACTTATGGATACAGACTCAGGATGGGATAGTGTTCCTGGGTTGGTAAGGGAAAATCAACTCCCTGGCCCCCTGCACGGCGCCCCCAGCCGAACTAAGTACCCGGTGCTCTTCAACCTGGCCACTGCCGGGTTTCTGCGCAGACGGTTCGACAGTCCCTTCATCCTCACGGCCACATTCTCACAACTAGAGTGGATTTGCATGGAGGAATCACGTAGGATTATCATGCTTGGTTGTACGATTCGGTTGTGAGATCATGCAAGCCATACGGTAACGAATGTAGATTCTTGAAAAAAAATACTGAATGTTCGACTAGCTGCACTTTTAAAGAATTAATGTGATATTATAGCCTGTTCCATCTCATCTGCGAAGAGATGGGCCTTAAGCTTATGAAAGCTGGCAGCTGATTGGCTGTCCGAGTGCATTCATTAGTAACGATGTTTTGTAAATGATTTTTATTATAACGGTTACAATAACCGTTTGACGATAAGACTGATCATATTAAATATGTATATTTTTTGTTTGCTTAGATTACAAATGAGACCTTACAAATTCTGTCCGACGGCCTAGATACATGTGAAATTTTCCGTTCTCCTACCAGATCAAAATCGGACAATGTTTTACGAGTTTGTGTGTGTGTATATGTGTGTGTGTGTGTGTGTGTGTGTTGGTAAATTATACGTCATTACTGCGACACTATGTTGATTTGGCGGGAGAACCGAAATTTTACACGTACATTACCTATTGTAGTCACTACGATAGACTTTCTAAGGTCTCGTTCTTAAATTAATCTATGGAAATAACAATAAACATATTTTATTTCATTGATCTTATCGTCAAACGGTCATTGCAACCGTTATATTAAAAATTATTTTAAACACATTGTTACTAATGAATACCCTCGAACTGTCGGACAGTCAGTTAATTGCCAGCTTTCAAAAGCTTAAAGCTCTTCTCTTCTCAGATGAAATCGAATAGGCTATTGCAGTCAGTGCCACAAGTAGTATACAGTATTATTGCTAACACTCTTCCTTGTCAATGTTTCAGAAAATATACGTGAAGCGGTGATGCTGGTGAAACTGGTTAGCCTCTCGAGACACTGGAAGTGGAACTTCGGACTGAGGTCGTTCCATATCAAACGGGTGGCCATCAAGCACTACAACGACTTGGTACATTTGCCTCTCTGTGAGTCACTCGTATGTTTCACTTTTTTAAAGCAAAAAATAAAAAGCTTAGAACTAGCAAATTTGTCCCTTCCGAAAAGTTGATTCGTAGGACAAACTCAAGATCTTTTTTTTTTTTTTCGAAATTCATCTATACAGGACTAAACATGATGGGAAAATCAGGCAAAAGAAGACAGTTTGAGAGATGGTGGTTATGCACATGAAATCATGAAAGTACCTTTTAACTTCTGCATTAGAGAGATGAAAAAACGGAGACGTTAGTTTGTAGCAAGACAGATGTTGCTTGCCATTTGAAAAGAAGAAGGTATGAAAACAGAGTTTAGCAGAGAGTGAGAGAGGGGGGTGAAGGGGAGAGACGATACTAGGTTTCGCATTAATTATGGTCATTGGTGGTCACCCTGGACGAACAAAAGGATAAGCGTTTGGTGTAACATATATTGTGGAGTACATTTCTCAACACTTCCATGCAGGGTCAAGATACCAGACACTGATGGACTACCTTAATCAGCAGCTGTCCGCGGGCAGTATACAAGGCTACTTCATCCATGGCCAAGATGTTTTCTGCCAGGTATGGTCTGCTTTATTTATTTCTTCTGTTTATTTATTCACTGAAGTGTTAAAATTCAATTAACACTATTGACTTCAAATCTTTGAATACAGAGAGTAAAATATTGACCAACATGCTATACAGATTGTCATTTAGAAAACATCACACTTTTAAGCCACGCCCCTTCTTTCCCGTGACCGCTTTGATCTGGTAACAATGTAAATAAGCACACAAATGTACGTACAGTCACATGTAATGAAGCTCTACATCTGAACTGCTCAGTTGCTCCAATTTTACTCCAGTGAAAGGAAGGGAGGGTGTGGGTTGGTGGGGGGACGAGGAAGGGGGTATTGTCAGGGTTTGGCGGGACATTGGCTGATGAAGTTAAGTGTCTGTGTACTCATCCACAGTATGACTGCAAACCACATTGTTGGAAAGTATCCTAGTGATTTACGAGGTATATTCTGTATATCATCATCATCATTATCATTAGCCGTTTGAGTATCCACTGCAGGACCGGCCTATCTTGACCGAAGTGGGGACAATACAGCCTATGTATCCCTACAAAGTGGCTTAGGCTGTTTGGTTCAGATTGTATGTAGGATGAGAAGTGCTTGTAAGTGTAATTGTAGTGTTGGAGTGGCTTTGGATGTGTCTGTAGTCTGTGAACCAAGTGTAATCGGCCCGCACAAGCCGACTGGGTGCAAGAATACTTTACAGTACGCGACACTGGTTCAACCACAGCACCCCTTATGTCCACCAAAGAAGCACGTGACTAGGAGAACGCTCTCAGAGTTTTTTACTATGGCGGGGCGCGAACCCTCGTCCTCCAGTGTACGAAAGTGCACACATTACAACTGTACCACAGAGGCTACTGTACCACAGGCTCCAGGTGTATATATATATATATATATATATATATATATATATATATATATATATATATATATATATATATCAGTTACTGAAATTTAATAATAATCTAGCACTCAGTTGCAATGTCAGCAGTATCACAGCAACTTTGATATTTTTCTCAAACATCGGATGATATTGATAGTTTCAATAAAGCAACGTTGGGTCTGGTTAGTACTTGGATGGGTGACCGCCTGGGAACACCAGATGCTGTTGGCATAACGTTTTCCCTACGTGTCAAGTGGGGTTGGTGGAGGATTAGTGCCCCTCCCTGTAAAACAACTAACTCTAAGCCTTGGCCACCCCGTTTGGGATACATGGCGTCTGGCAATGAATGAATGAAAAAACTGTCTCAGACTTAAAAACCCAGCTAGCCCTTTGACTTTTAAGAAGACTTTTAATTTCCATTTCAGTAAAGACAAGTAGCATTCCTTCAATTGCCTTGTCCACCGGGAACCCACCTATTAACCCACCCAGCCACAGAGTCCATCCATCCGAACACCCACCCACCCCACTAAGCCCTCCCTTCCCATCAACCCACCCCGCCCACTCACTCACCCAACAACCAACACTACCCACCCATGCACCCCGCTGGCCCACCCTCCCACCTCACCTTTCATACCCACCACCCACTCACCCACCCATTATTCACTCTGCTCGCTTACCCACCGTTTCACCCACTCCACTGTGCCCCTTCACACCGTTCACCCACCAACCCCATCAAATCAGCCACCCATTCACCTTGCTCACATCCCCCACATACCCTGCCCTCCCACCCAGCCCAAAAACTCACCCATTCACCCACTCACCAACCAACCAACCCACATCACCCACCTATCCACCTTGCATACCAGGTCCGCCCACTGAGGTACCCCCCTCACCCCACCCATCCTGCCCTCGCACACCACTCACACACCAGTCCAGTACACCCACCCACTCTGCACACCCTGCCCACTCATCCAGCCCATCAACTCATCTTGCCCACGAAGTCCACCCATCCACTATCCCTTCTCATTCACCTACCCATTCACCCACCCCACCCTACCCAGTAGATTAAACTTGCAGAAGGTAAATATGCGAACACTTCTCACTGCCCAAACCATCCCTCATACAACACTCATTTTCAAAAGGTGAATTTGTCCCACCCTGGCTACCGTCAATCACCACACTATCCCATCCCACGCATCCCACCCACATTCCTTCTTTTACCACAGTGTCTGCTGTACACGTCTTCACAACGTTCACTTTCCTCCACTTCTTCCACCATCCACCACGAACTCAGCTCATCCCAGCCACTCCTCTTCGCACATCCCGCCCATCTCGGATCTACACTACTCAAAACAATTAAGGGAACAAGATTTTGATTTGTGATATTTCAGAATCTATGCTTTGTTTAGGTTCAGAATTGCTTATGGGTATTCCCCGATATGTTAGCAATGAAAGGCAATGTTCAGCAAGGAATCAAAACGAGAACTTTATTGTTGGAACAAGCGAGTACCAGATAACCCCCAAAACAGAAATGAACAAGAGATAGGCTCAGCCACGGAATGTCTCAGAATTGTCTTAAAAACTGGTTCTGAAGTCTCTAATAATGAGTGTAACCTCCTCTTGCCTGGATGCACTCCCGACAACGACGAGTCATGCTCCGAATCACGCGTCGTACGGCGTCCTGGGGGATGTTCCCCCACTCTGCCACCAAAGCCTCGGTAAGTGCTGGAACGCTATCAGGCCGAGGTTGGCGAGCATGTACCCTCCGTGCCAGCATGTCCCAGACATGCTCGATGGGATTGAGGTCTGGTGAGCGTGCTGGCCATTCCATTATGGCGATCCCTTGCTCCTGGAGGAAGTTCATAGAGACACGTGCAGTGTGAGGGCGAGCATTGTCCTGCATGAAAAGGAACTCCTTTCCCACAGCTCCAGCAAAAAGCCTTACCACAGGGTCCAGTATCTGTTCCACATATCGTGTAGCTGTCAGGGTACTGCCATTCAGCACAACGAGGTCTGTGCGTCCCTCAATGCATATGCCCCCCCAGACCATTACGGAACCACCATCATACCGGTCATGTTCCACAATGTTGCACGGTGCGTACCGCTCTCCAGCATGTCTCCACACTCTGATACGGCGGTCGTTGGTCGAAACACTGAATTTGCTTTCATCTGAGAACAATACTGGGGTCCAGTGGCGTAACTGCCACTGTACGTGATCTCGGGCGAACTCCAGACGTGCTCTTCGGTGAGCTGGGGTCAAAACTGGGGCCACAACAGGTCGTCTAGCCCGAAGGCCGTCCTCGTGAAGCCGGTTGCGCACAGTCTGTTTTGAGACACGGACCCCAGTCGCCCGTTGGAAGTCGTTTTGCAGTGCCCGGGCAGTACTCTGTCGATTCCGGGTGGCCAGCACTCGCAGGTAGCGGTCTTGTCTTGCGAATGTCATGCGTCTGCGACCTTGCCCAGGTCTTCTGGTGTACAGCCCGTCATCTTGGTATCGTCTCCAGAGCCAGTTGATGACGCTAGGAGACACTCCAAGGCCTTGGCCAACCCTTCATTGGGGGTGTCCTTCCTCGAGCATCTGTAATGCTCGAGCCGCCTCAACTATGGACAAATACCGCCGCAAACACTCAGTGATGACAGGGAAACACAACAAAATCGCCCAAAGCTAGAAACACCTCATGTTGATGCTGATTTTGACCAATTCTACTCAATGATTTTTTTTTTTTTTTTTTTTTCTGGCCTATCAACCATTGGGGCCGAAGCCCCTGGTTATTAAGGCCATGTATCTATATCTATATATATATATATATATATATATATATATTATAGGCATATACATTTAAACCTATAGACATATATATACAAACATATATATATATATATATATATATATATATATATATATATATATATATATATATATATATATATATACATACACACACACACACACACACACACACACACACTTCCGTGCATACATACAGACGCACTTTCATGTAAACGTACATATATATATATAATAATTTTAATCTTATTTTATTTATTTTTTTTTATTTTTTTTTTTATTTTTTTCTTGGTTTTATATTTTTTATATCTTATATTATGAAGAAAAACTAATCTAAAGACCCTAAAACTAATCACCTAACAGACAAATCGCTAACCTATACTAAATCCTACAGAGACAAATAGCTAGACCTACACTAATGGTAAAAAAACCTCGACTAACAGAACACCATCGACTGCAGATATGTAATGCCTTTCTACATGACATACCTGCACACATCACCTGGTGACTGTCAGTCGAGGCACAACCTAATATAGGGGACATCAGTATATGAAAGGGAACCAGACGAGTCAGGAACATTTCCATATACGTCAGCTGTCGTTCCTAATTAGAATAACTTAAGCAAGATAATATAATGTATTTATATAATTTGTACAAAAAGTGAAGAACCTCACCCAGCAGGCCACCATCGACTGCAAGTGCCCAATACCTTCCTATATTGCACACTTGCACTCATCAGCTGGTGACTGTCAGGCGAGGAACTTGGCTTAATGTAGGGGACATCTATATTAGAAATAGATCGGTGGGAGGAGGAACTATTTAAAATATGTCAACTGTCAACCCTAATTAATATTACAATATATACATATTTACTGTTCATAAAAACCATAACCACTTAGTAAAAAAGTCACATCACTCTGATCACTCCGGTCTCTCTCAAGAAAGCCATCAATTTATCAGTCATAACAATGTCCCCATCACCCAGGATGGTGGAAAGGGTGAAGGGGACGTCTACTGCGCCGCAGTAATTTATAAGTGAGGCACTTTCACGAATAAATCGCCGACAGCGCAGGATGATATGACTAATAGATAACACCGCATTACAGATGTCACAGTGCGGTGGGAAGCGTCTTTCCATATATGGTTTTATGTGGGTTAAAATGGTGGCATTAAGCCGTAACCGTGCCAATACTTTTTCTTCTAGGCGACTGGGACGGTTGGCAGTGTCCCAGTCGCCCAGGTACGGCTTACAAGTTGGAATATTTAGTCTGGTCCACAGACCTTGCCACAGAAGATTTATTGATTTCTTTCCGAGAGATAGACTCGACCGTAGATCACGAGGAACGTCCCAAGTCTCCTCGAGCTCTACAGCCGACTTTGCAAGTAAGTCAGCCTGCTTATTGCCGTAGATACGACAATGACCAGGCACCCAGATCAGCGTGAATGACTTGTTGCATGAATGCAACTTATTAACGATGCGGCCCTGGATCTCGTGAGAGTCCGTAGTGCAAGATGCAATTGCCTGAAGGGCTGATTTTGAATCTGAAAATATGACAAATGAGTCATGCCTAGAATTGAGAGCATAGTCTATGGCTTTGTCAATAGCAATAAGTTCTGAAGTAAACACAGATGTATGAGTCGGCAACCGATACCTGAGGGCACATTCAGTCGACCACACACTTGCACCCACACATTCACTCGACTTGGAGCCGTCGGTGTACAATTGATGGGACCCCAAGTGACGAACAATGGTGTTACGAAACAAGTGGTGGACCTCCGCCTCCGGCGCCTTGCCTTTGGTGCTGGGAGCCATGTAACATCGACTGTAAAGCCAGGTGGCTCCCAAGGCACTATATTTTTAAACACCAACTTGTCACAGTCACTGGGGTCCACATCAAGCTCCTGAGTCAGTAAGTGGAGGCGAGCGGCAAGTGGCCGACGCACCCCTCGCAGAAGGTGATGGTATTGACGCAGGGGGGTACAGGCCACATTGCCGATATTACTTTTTCTTAACGTCCTTATGCCGTAGGACAAGGCCAGGTGGTCACGGCGAATACGGAGGGGAGGCACATTCGCCTCCACTTCCATACGAGTCACACGGGTACACCGGACGGCTCCAAGACACATTCGCAAACATTTATTCTGTAACACATCCAATCCTTTCAGAGTGGCATCGGATGCCGAGCCATACACCTGTGCTCCATAGTCTAGCTTCGATCGAATAAGGGACTTATACACCATTAATAAAGATTTTCTGTCAGCACCCCAGGTAGTACCCGCTAGGTACTTGAGGACATTTAATGGTTTATCACAACGAGCAAGCAAAGTATTAACGTGAAGTTTAAAATTCATTCTACGATCAAAATGTATTCCTAAAAATTTTACAGAATTTTGAAAAGGTACCGCCTGATTATCCAAAGTTAAGCACAAATTAGGTACGTTACGATTAGTGAAAACTATAGTGGCACACTTACGTACGGAAAACTTAAATCCCCACTGCAAGGCCCATTGGTGGACGGAGTCAAGGGCTGCTTGAATCCGCCCAGCCGAAAATTGTGCATTACGGGAAGTGTGCCATATTGCACAATCGTCAGCGTAGAGCGAGTATTTAAGATTCCTCGGGATGGGAGCTGATGACAGAATATCATTGATCATAATACTAAATAAAGTAGGACTAAGCACACTTCCCTGTGGCACCCCGTTTTCCTGGATAAATATATCCGATGTTACGTTACGGGGCAATGTGACAGAGAAAGTTCTGTCCCTTAAGAAATTTGAAATAAAAATAGGCAAATTTCCTCTTAAACCATAAGCATAGAGCTTCATTAGTATACTGTGTCGCCAGGTTATGTCATAGGCTTTATGGATGTCCAAGAACACCCCTATCATGAATTCTTTATTGGCAAATGCCTCTGCAATACAATGCTCCAAATTCATTAAATGATCTAGTGAACTTCTGTATTTACGGAAGCCACATTGTTGATCATTTAACAAATTCTTCGACTCTAAAACAAAAGGAAGCCTATTGTTAACCATACGTTCCATGACCTTACATAGACAAGAAGTCAACACAATAGGACGAAATGAAGTGGGATTCATAAGACGACCAGCCTCTTTAGGTATCGGTATGACGTGCGCAAAGTGCCATGAGTTTGGGAACGTTCGAGACGCCCAAATCTCATTGTACAATGCTAACATCTTAATCAGGTTGTCCTGATTAAGATGCTCGATCATACCGTATGTGATGGTGTCTGGTCCAGGGCTGGTGTCTTTACAGGATTTAAGGGCAAGGAGCAGTTCATCTAGCGTAAACTCTTGGTTGTACGGGGAGTTTACGTCTTCTGTGGCAAAGTCTAATATCTGTAGCTCAGCCGTGCGTTTATGATGTTGAAAACGCGGGTCATAATTGGCTGAGCTACTTACGTGAGAAAAACTCCTGGCGAGGATGTTAGCAACGTCCACGGGCTCGTCATAGATGTTATTATTGACTTGCAAGGTGGTGATTGGGAAATATGGGCCTTTATTATTTAATATTCTTATGGTGGACCAGACTTTATGTAATGGTGTTGTACGAGTCACCGTGGACACAAAGGACCGCCAGGAGTCACGTTTGGCCCTTCTTATCATTCTCCTTGCCTCAGCCCGTGCCTGTTTGTATGCAATAAAATTTTCCTCAGTGGGCTGACTATCAAAAATCCTATATCTCCTATTGCGTTTTCTTAATGCTTGTCGGCAATCCGGCGTCCACCAATGTGCTCTATGCTTCGCATGAACTGTAGAAGTCTTGGGAATAGCAGCCTCAGCTGCATGTAATATGGATTGGGTTATATTTTCGACCTTAACATCTATGGTCTCCCCAGATATATCTAAATTGGCGATCCTTGAGAAGGATCCCCAATCTGCTTTCTTATAGTTAAATTTTGGAGGTGGAGGGTCCGAAATGATGTCGCGTGTATAAGAAAGACAGATGGGTAAATGATCACTTCCCAAGGAGTCGTCGTAAGGGTCCCATGAGAGATCTTGATGTATACCAGAGGAGGCCAAAGATAAGTCAATGGCCGAAAAGTTACCAGTACGATCATCTACACGAGTCGCTCTACCATCGTTCAGAAGACAGAGGTTGGACCGTAGTATTAGGTCGGCTACTTGCTCCCCACGACCATCGATCCTCAAGCTACCCCATTGATAGTGATGGGCGTTAAAATCGCCCAACACTAACTTATTGCCAGGTAGATGTTCAACTAGTGAATTTAAAGCATCACTATCAATGGGGCCATGTGGAGGACAGTATAGAGAGCAAATAGACAGGTACGTGTTATTAAATTTTACTCTGCACGCGACAGCTTCCAGAGTAGAATTTAGAATCACTTCCGTTTGTGGGTGTGATTTGTGTGTGTATATGGCAACTCCGTGACCTTCATATCTTCTATACGAGTGATAGTGTTTGAACTGTGGAGGATCAGGATGATCCTCCAGGCACGTCTCCTGTAAACAAACAATGTCTGGCCTGTGTATAGAAAGCAAGATTGCTATATTTTGTAACTTATTCCCAATACCTCTACAATTCCACTGTAGTATAGTGAATGCGGCGGTTTAAGATTTACGAGGGGGGCCAGTGTGTTTAGTTTTTTTATCCCCCCCGCGACCAGGTGAGTGGCTACCGGGGGACCTTTCGCGGTGCTTGCTGACGGAAACCTCCATATTTTGGTCAATAACAACGCTCCCAGATTCCACCGAGGAAGAACTATTCTTCCTGTCCCTCGCTGGGCTAGGAGCAGGGAGGACATGAGGACGTGGCTTTGAAAGGGTGGTGAAGTTATGTTTTACAGTCTTGTCAGGCTTCGATTTAGGCTTGACTGACTGAGAAGCAGCAGCGGCCTGTGAGTATGATGAAGCTTTAGGGAGGTCAGTTAGAGAGTTGGATCTTACAGGAGGTTTAGAGGTGGAGGTGGAGGTAGAGTGAGTGACTTGATTAACAAGCACGAGATCAGTCTGCGTCTCCACAGTCACATCACAGGGCGGGACATCACTGCCGAAGCATAGGACCTATTCGGTGTGGGAGTTGCTTGCAACTCCACCTTTTTCCTTGCTTCGTAGAAAGAGATGACCTCAGTCGCCTTCACCGCACAGACCTCTTTCTCCTCCTTCCACTTGGGACAATCCCTAGAGGAAGTGAAGTGAGCACCCTTGCAGTGAAAGCAGCTGACACCCTCTGATGTGCAATGGTCAGCATCATGACCTTGCGTTGCGCACTTGCCACAGACTGATTGAGAAGCCCGACAAGACTTTTCATGGTGTCCATATAACTGACATCATAAACAACGAAGTGGGTTAGGGATGTATGTCCTTACGTTAACAATTTTATACCCCACTTTGATATGGGTTGGGAGAGTCACTTTACCGAAAGTCAATATAACAGTTGCCGTTTTCGTCCTCCTGCCCTCGGAAAATCTCGTGATGAAACGGGCTTCAATTACATCTTCATGAGCAAGTTCACGTACGATGTCGTCCTCTTCCATGACCATGAGGTCCCTGCAAGTGATGACTCCCTTGCAGGAATTCATGGAGTGAGGGATCGTCGGCACAACATCATAGCAATGGAATTTGCTCATCTTCATCAAATCCTTAACCTGGGACGAGTTTGCAGTCTTTACTAGGAGATCTCCGCTAGCAAGTTTTTTGACCTGTTCTACCTCTCCTGCACATCCATCAATCACCTTCTTGATAATGAAGGGATTGAGGCTGGACAGGGGAGTAGAACCAACCGCGTGCAACAAAACAAAACTGGCATTGTTAACGTTAATGTCTAGCAGAGGGCGTGTCCGGGGCCGTTCAGTCTGGGGGTAGTCCGTCCGTGAGACAGTCGGGGGTCGGTCAGGACTACCTCCCCCCCTGAAGGGGGGGGAGGCAGCAGTGGCGTCCGCCATAGTGACCACTTCCCCCTAAAGGGGGAAGTGGGAAGAAAGAGAAAAAACAAACAAGGGACAAAAAAACCAGGACAACACCCTATGGCTAAGATTGCCCTCTCAAAACACTCCAGGGAGGCCCGATCGTGTTACTTCACACCCCAGAGCGATCAGTGGGGGGGACCCTCCGTAGGCGAGTAAGCAAAGGTAATCTTAGTAAATAGATATAGACACTTACTATATCTCTAGCAAGGGTAGGGAGGAAAATTAGTACTAGCTAATCCTAATTTTAACGGTGTATTTACAAAACTAATGCCGGTGAGGCAGCCCTGAAAACTAGAGAAGAGCCAGAAAAACACGTATAAACTCTCCGCGACCATGCATCAAAGTCCAATGAAATTTTTTTTTTTTTTTTTTTTTTCCGGCCAATCAACTATTGGGGCCGAAGCCCCTGGTTATTAAGGCCATTTATATATATATATGTATATACATTTAAACATATATACATATATATACACACACACACACACACACACACACACACACACACACACACACACACACACACACACGCTTCTATGCATACATACAGACACGCTTTCATGCAAACGTACATATATATACAATAATTTTAATCTTATTTAATTTTTTTTAATTTTTATTTTTTTGATTTTTTCTTGGTTTTATATTTTTTATACCATATATTATAAAGTAAAACTAATCTAAAGTCCCCAAAATTTATCACCTAACAGACAAATCGCTAACCTATACTAAATCCTACAGAGACAAATAGCTAGACCTACACTAATGGTAAAAATACCTCGACTAACAGAACACCATCGACTGCACTCATCACCTGGTAACTGTCAGTCGAGGCACAACCTAATATAGGGGACATCAATATATGAAAGGGAACCAGACGAGTTAGGAACATTTCCATATACGTCAGCTGTCGTCCCTAATTAGAATAACTTAAGCAAGATAATATAATGTATTTACATAATTTGTACAGAAAGTGAAGAACCTCGCCCAGCAGACCACCATCAACTGCAAGTGCCCAATACCTTCCTATATTGCACACTTACACTCATCAGCTGGTGACTGTCAGGCGAGGAACTTGGCTTAATGCAGGGGACATCAATATTAGAAATAGATCGGTGAGAGGAGGAACTATTTAAAATATGTCAACTGTCAACCCTAATTAATATTACAATATATACATATTTACTCTTCATAAAAACCATAACCACACAGTAAAAAAGTCACATCACTCTGATCAGTCCGGTCTCTCTCAAGAAAGCCATCAATTTATCAGTCATAACAATGTCCCCATCACCCAGGATGGTGGAAAGGGTGAAGGGTACGTCTACTGCGCCGCAGTAATTTATAAGTGAAGCACGTTCACGAATAAATCGCCGACAGTGCAGGATGATATGACTGATAGATAACACCGCATTACAGATGTCACAGTGCGGTGGGAAGCGTCTTTCCATATATGGTTTTATGTGGGTTAAAATGGTGGCATTGAGACGTAACCATGCCAACACTTTTTCTTCTAGGCGACTGGGACGGTTGGCAGTGTCCCAGTCGCCCAGGTACGGCTTACAAGTTGGAATATTTAGTCTGGTCCACTGACCTTGCCACAGAAGATTTATTGATTTCTTTCCGAGAGAGAGACTCGACCGTAGATCACGAGGAACGTCCCAAGTCTCCTCGAGCTCTACAGCCGACCTGCAAGTAAGTCAGCCTGCTCATTGCCGTAGATACGACAATGACCAGGCACCCAGATCAGCGTGAATGACTTGTTGCATGAATGCAACTTATTAACGATGCGGCCCTGGATCTCGTGAGAGTCCGTAGTACAAGATGCAATTGCCTGAAGGGCTGATTTTGAATCTGAAAATATGACAAATGAGTCATGCCTAGAATTGAGAGCATAGTCTATGGCTTTGTCAATAGCAAAGAGTTCTGAAGTAAACACAGATGTATGAGTCGGCAACCGATACCTGAGGGCACATTCAGTCGACCACACACTTGCACCCACACATTCACTCGACTTGGAGCCGTCGGTGTACAATTGATGGGACCCCAATTGACGAACAATGATGTTACGAAACAAGTGGTGGACCTCCGCCTCCGGCGCCTTGGCCTTTGGTGCTGGGAGCCATGATACATCCACTGTAAAGCTGGGTGGCTCCCAAGGCGCTATATTTTTAAGCACCAACTTGTCACAGTCACTGGGGTCCACACCAAGCTCCTAAGTCAGTAAGTGGAGGCGAGCGGCAAGTGGCCGACGCACCCCCCGCAGTAGGTGGTGGTATTGACGCAGGGGGGTACAGGCCACACTGCCGATATTACTTTTCCTTAATGTTCGTAGTCCATACGAAAATGCCAGGTGGTCACGGCGAATACGGAGGGGAGGCACATTCGCCTCCACTTCCATACGAGCTACACGGGTACACCGGACAGCTCCAAGACACATTCGCAAACATTTATTCTGCAACACATCCAATCCTTTCAGAGTGGCATCGGATGCCGAGCCATACACCTGTGCGCCATAGTCTAGCTTCGATCGAATAAGGGACTTATACACCATTAATAAAGATTTTCTGTCGGCACCCCAGGTAGTACCCGCTAGGTACTTGAGGACATTTAACGGTTTATCACAACGAGCAAGCAAAGTATTAACGTGAAGTTTAAAATTCATTCTACGATCAAAATGTATTCCTAAAAATTTTACAGAATTTTGAAAAGGTACCGCCTGATTATCCAAAGTTAAGCACAAATTAGGTACGTTACGATTAGTGAAAACTATAGCGGCACACTTACGGACGGAAAACTTAAATCCCCACTGCAAGGCCCATTGGTGGACGGAGTCAAGGGCTGCTTGAATCCGCCCAGCCAAAAATTGTGCATTACGGGAAGAGTGCCATATTGCACAATCATCAGCATAGAGTGAGTATTTAAGATTCCTCGGGATGGGAGCTGATGACAGAATATCATTGATCATAATACTAAATAAGGTAGGACTAAGCACACTTCCCTGTGGCACCCTGTTTTCCTGGATAAATATATCCGATGTTACGTTACGGGGCAATGTGACAGAGAAAGTTCTGTCCCTTAAGAAATTTGAAATAAAAACAAGCAAATTTCCTTTTAAACCATAAGCATAGAGCTTCATTAGTTCACCGTGTCGCCAGGTCATGTCATAGGCTTTATGGATGTCCAGGAACACCCCTATCATGAATTCTTTATTGGCAAATGCCTCTGCAATACAATGCTCCAAATTCATTAAATGATCTAGTGAACTTCTGTATTTACGGAAGCCACATTGTTGATCATTTAACAAATTCTTCGACTCTAAAACAAAAAGAAGCCTATTGTTAACCATACGTTCCATGACCTTACATAGACAAGAAGTCAACACAATAGGACGAAATGAAGTGGGATTCATAAGACGACCAGCCTCTTTGGGTATCGGTATGACATGCGCAAAGTGCCATGAGTTTGGGAACGTTCGAGACGCCCAAATCTCATTGTACAGCGCTAACATCTTAATCAGGTTGTCCTGATTAAGATGCTGGATCATACCGTATGTGATGGTGTCTGGTCCAGGGCTGGTGTCTTTACAGGATTTAAGAGCAAGGAGCAGTTCATCTAGCGTAAACTCTTGGTTGTACGGGGAGTTTACGTCTTCTGTGGCAAAGTCTAATATCTGTAACTCAGCCGTGCGTTTATGATGTTGGAAACGCGGGTCATAATTGGCTGAGCTACTTACATGAGAAAAACTCCTGGCGAGGATGTTAGCAACGTCCACGGGCTCGTCGTAGGTGGTGTTATTCACCTGCAAGGTGGTGACAGGGAAGTATGGGCGTTTATTATTTAATAATCTTATAGTGGAGCAGACTTTATTTAATGGTGTTGTACGAGTCACCGTGGACACAAAGGACCGCCAGGAGTCACGTTTGGCCCTTCTTATTATTCTCCTTGCCTCAGCCCGTGCCTGTTTGTATGCAATAAATTTTCCTCAGTGGGCTGACTATCAAAAATCCTGTATCTCCTATTGCGTTTTCTTAATGCTTGTCGGCAATCCGGCGTCCACCAATGTGCTCTATGCTTCGCATGAACTGTAGAAGTATTGGGAATAGCAGCCTCAGCTGCGTGTAATATGTATTGGGTTATATTTTCGACCTTAACATCTATGGTCTCCCCAGATATATCTAAATTGGCGATCCTTGAGAAGGATCCCCAATCTGCTTTCTTATAGTTAAATTTTGGAGGTGGAGGGTCCGAAATGATGTCGCGTGTATAAGAAAGACAGATGGGTAAATGATCACTTCCCAAGGAGTCGTCGTAAGGGTCCCATGAGAGATCTTGATGTATACCAGGGGAGGCCAAAGATAAGTCAATGGCCGAAAAGTTACCAGTACGATCATCTACACGAGTCGCTCTACCATCGTTCAGAAGACAGAGGTTGGACTGTAGTATTATGTCGGCTACTTGCTCCCCACGACCATCGATCCTCAAGCTACCCCATTGATAGTGATGGGCGTTAAAATCGCCCAACACTAACTTATTTCCAGGCAGATGTTCAACTAGTGAATTTAAAGCATCACTATCAATGGGGCCATGTGGAGGACAGTACAGAGAGCAAATAGACAGATACGTGTTATTAAATTTTACTCTGCACGCGACCACTTCCAGAGTAGAATTTAGAATCACTTCCGCTTGTGGGTGTGATTTGTGTGTGTAAATGGCAACTCCGTGACCTTCATATCTTCTATACGAGTGGTAGTGTCTGAACTGTGGAGGATCAGGATGATCCTCCAGGCACGTCTCCTGTAAACAAACAACGTCTGGCCTGTGTAGTGAAAGCAAGATAGCTATATTATGTAACTTATTCCCAATACCTCTACAATTCCACTGTAGTATAGTGAATGCGGCGGTTTAAGATTTTCGAGGGTGGCCAGTGTGCTTAGTCTTTTTATGCCCCCCGCGACCAGGCGAGTGGCTACCGGGGGACCTATCCCGGTGCTTGTTTGTGGAGATCTCCATAGTCTCATCAATAATGAGGCTCCCCGATTCCATTGACGAAGAGCTATTCTTTCTCTCCCTCGCCGGACCAGGAGCGGGAAGGACATGAGGATGTGACTGTTTAGTGAGGGTGGTTAAGTTAATCTTGTCAGACTTGTCGGGCTTCGATTTTGGCAGCACTGACTGCGAAGGAGCAGCGGCAGCCTGGGAGTATGAAGTGGCAACAGGGATGTCCGTCAGAGAATTGGATCGTACAGGAGGCTTAGACTGAGAGGTAGGGCGTGGGGCATGAGGAGCGAATGTTAGGTCAGTCTGTGTTTCAACGGTGCACATCACGGGACGGGACATAACCGCCGATGCATAGGAGACATTAGGTTTGGGAGTTGCATGCAACTCCTTCACCTTCTTCCTTGCATCGTAAAAGGAAATACCCTCGGTTGCCTTCACTGTGCAGACCTCTTTCTCCTCCTTCCACTTGGGACAAACCCTCGAGGAAGTGGAGTGAGCATCCTTGCAATGAAAGCAGCACTCCATCTCAGATGTACAGTGTTCAGCAGAATGTCCCACATTCGCGCACCTACCACACACTGGCTGGGAAGCCCTACAAGCCTTTTCATGATGCCCATAAATCTGGCATTTTAAGCAACGCAAGGGGTTCGGGATATATGGTCTGACGTTAAGAATTTCATATCCAATTCTGATGTTGGAAGGTAAAGCAACTTTGCCGAACGTTAGGACAACTGTGGCAGTCTTCGTCTTCCTGCCTTCCGAGAATCTAGTTATAAAACGTGCCTCTATAACATCCTGCTGTGCAAGTTCCTGTACGATCTCTTCCTCCTCCATGACCACTAGATCTCTGCAGGTGATCACACCTTTGCAGGAATTCATGGAGTGAGGGATCGTGGACTGAACATCATAACAATGGAACTTGCTCAGTTTTAGCAAATCCTTTACCTGACTTGAGTTTCTAGTTTTAACGAGAAGATCTCCACTCACAAGTTTTTTCACTTGTTCCACCTCACCTGCACACCTATCAATCACCTTCTTGATGATAAAGGGATTGAGGCTGGACAGGGGAGTGGGACCAACCGCATGAATCTGTACAAACTCGGCGTTTCTATAATCGATGTCAAGACGGGTACGTGTCTGGGGCCGTTCAGTCTGGGGGTAGTCAGTCCGTGAGACAGTCGGGGGTCGGTCAGGACTACCGCGTCCGCCATAGTTACTACTTCCCCCGTGAGGGGGAAGTGGGAAGAGAGAGAAAAACGACCAAGGGAGAAATTGCCCGGGGATCACACACCTAATCTGAGATTACCCTCTCAAACCACTCTCGGGAGGACGCGCCCGTGTGTAACTCACACCCCAGAGCGATCAGTGGGGGGTACACTCCAGAGGTGAGTAAGCAAAGGCAATCTCAGGAAACAGATATAGACACCTACTATATCTCTAATAAGGGTAGGGAGGAATATGAATGCTAGCTAACCTAACTTTATTGGGAAAAGCGCAAAAAAACTATTGCCGGTGGGGCAGCCCTAGAATCTGGAGGAGAGATCAGCACACGTCCTTTCTCTCCACGACCATTCATCAAAGTCCAATGGAATTTTTTTTTTTTTTTTTTCCGGCCTATCAACCATTGGGGCCGAAGCCCCTGGTTATTAAGGCCATGTATATATATATATATATATATATATATATATATTTATATATATATATATATATATATATATATATATGTATATACATTTAAAAATATATACATATATATACAAACATATATATATACATACATACATACACACACACACACACACACACACACATACACACTTCCATGCATACATACAGACACACTTTCATGCAAAGGTACATATATATATAATAATTTTTTTTTTTTTTTTTTGTATTTTTTTTTTCTTGGTTTTATATTTTTTGTACCTTACATTATAAAGAAAAACTAATCTATAGACCCTAAAACTAATCACCTAACCGACAAATCGCTAACCTATACTAAATCCTACAGAGACAAATAGCTAGACCTACACTAATGGTAAAAATACCTCGACTAACAGAACACCATCGACTGCAGATATGTAATGCCTTTCTACATTACATACCTGCACTCATCACCTGGTGACTGTCAGTCGAGGCACAACCTAATATAGGGGACATCAATATATGAAAGGGAACCAGACGAGTCAGGAACATTTCCATATACGTCAGCTGTCGTCCCTAATTAGAATAACTTAAGCAAGATAATATAATGTAATTACATAATTTGTACAAAAAGTGAAGAACCTCGCCCAGCAGACCACCATCGACTGCAAGTGCCTAATACCTTCCTATATTGCACACTTGCACTCATCGCTGGTGACTGTCAGGCGATGAACTTGGCTTAATGTAGGGGACATCTATATTAGAAATAGATCGGTGGGAGGAGGAACTATTTAAAATATGTCAACTGTCAACCCTAATTAATATTACAGTATATACATATTTACTGTTCATAAAAACCATAACCACGCAGTAAAAAAGTCACATCACTCTGATCAGTCCAGTCTCTCTCAAGAAAGCCATCAATTTATCAGTCATAACAATGTCCCCATCACCCAGGATGGTGGAAAATGTAAAGGGGACGTCTGCTGCGCCGCAGTAATTTATAAGTGAAGCACGTTCACGAATAAATCGCCGACAGCGCGGGATGATATGACTAATAGATAACACCGCATTACAGATGTCACAGTGCGGTGGGAAGCGTCTTTCCATATATGGTTTTATGTGCGTTAAAATGGTGGCATTAAGCCGTAATCGTGCCAACACTTTTTCTTCTAGGCGACTGGGACGGTTGGCAGTGTCCCAGTCGCCCAGGTACGGCTAACAAGTTGGAATATTTAGTCTGGTCCACTGACCTTGCCACAGAAGATTTATTGATTTCTTTCCGAGAGATAGACTCGACCGTAGATCACGAGGAACGTCCCAAGTCTCCTCGAGCTCTACAGCCGACTTTGCAAGTAAGTCAGCCTGCTCATTGCCGTAGATACGACAACGACCAGGCACCCAGATCAGCGTGAATGACTTGTTGCATGAATGCAACTTATTAACGATGCGGCCCTGGATCTCATGAGAGTCCGTAGTGCAAGATGCAATTGCCTGAAGGGCTGATTTTGAATCTGAAAATATGACAAATGAGTCATGCCTAGAATTGAGAGCATAGTCTATGGCTTTGTCAATAGGAAAAAGTTGTGAAGTAAACACAGATGTATGAGTCGGCAACCGATACCTGAGGGCACATTCAGTCGACCACACACTAGCACCCACACATTCACTCGACTTGGAGCCGTCAGTGTACAATTGATGGGACCCTAAGTGACGAACAATGATGTTACGAAACAAGTGGTGGACCTCCGCCTCCGGCGCCTTGGCCTTTGGTGCTGGGAGCCATGTGACATCGACTGTAAAGCCGGGTGGCTCCCAAGGCGCTATATTTTTAAGCACCAACTTGTCACAGTCACTGGGGTCCACATCAAGCTCCTGAGTCAGTAAGTGGAGGCGAGCGGCAAGTGGCCGACGCACCCCCCGCAGAAGGTGATGGTATTGACGCAGGGGGGTACAGGCCACATTGCCGATATTACTTTTCCTTAACGTCCTTATGCCGTAGGACAAGGCCAGGTGGTCACGGCGAATACGGAGGGGAGGCACATTCGCCTCCACTTCCATACGAGTCACACGGGTACACCGGACGGCTCCAAGACACATTCGCAAACATTTATTCTGTAACACATCCAATCCTTTCAGAGTGGCATCGGATGCCGAGCCATACACCTGTGCGCCATAGTCTAGCTTCGATCGAATAAGGGACTTATACACCATTAATAAAGATTTTCTGTCGTCACCCCAGGTAGTTCCCGCTAGGTACTTGAGGACATTTAATGGTTTATCACAACGAGCAAGCAAAGTATTAACGTGAAGTTTAAAATTCATTCTACGATCAAAATGTATTCCTAAAAATTTTACAAAATTTTGAAAAGATACCGCCTGATTATCCAAAGTTAAGCACAAATTAGGTACGTTACGATTAGTGAAAACTATAGCGGCACACTTACGTACGGAAAACTTAAATCCCCACTGCAAGGCCCATTGGTGGAAGGAGTCAAGGGCTGCTTGAATCCGCCCAGCCGAAAATTGTGCATTACGGGAAGAGTGCCATATTGCACAATCGTCAGCGTAGAGCGAGTATTTAAGATTCCTCGGGATGGGAGCTGTTGACAGAATATCATTGATCATAATACTAAATAAAGTAGGACTAAGCACACTTCCCTGTGGCACCCCGTTTTCCTGGATAAATATATCCGATGTTACGTTACGGGGCAATCTGACAGAGAAAGTTCTGTCCCTTAAGAAATTTGAAATAAAAATAGGCAAATTTCCTCTTAAACCATAAGCATAGAGCTTCATTAGTATACCGTGTCGCCAGGTTATGTCATAGGCTTTATGGATGTCCAAGAACACCCCTATCATGAATTCTTTATTGGCAAATGCCTCTGCAATACAATGCTCCAAATTCATTAAATGATCTAGTGAACTTCTGTATTTACGGAAGCCACATTGTTGATCATTTAACAAATTCTTCGACTCTAAAACAAAAAGAAGCCTATTGTTAATCATACGTTCCATGACCTTACATAGACAAGAAGTCAACACAATAGGACGAAATGAAGTGGGATTCATAAGACGACCAGCCTCTTTAGGTATCGGTATGACGTGTGCAAAGTGCCATGAGTTTGGGAACGTTCGAGACGCCCAAATCTCATTGTACAATGCTAACATCTTAATCAGGTTGTCCTGATTAAGATGCTGGATCATACCGTACGTGATTGTGTCTGGTCCAGGGCTGGTGTCTTTACAGGATTTAAGGGCAAGGAGCAGTTCATCTAGCGTAAACTCTTGGTTGTACGGGGAGTTTACGTCTTCTGTGGCAAAGTCTAATATCTGTAGCTCAGCCGTGCGTTTATGATGTTGAAAACGCGGGTCATAATTGGCTGAGCTACTTACGTGAGAAAAACTCCTGGCGAGGATGTTAGCAACGTCAACGGGCTCGTCGTAGATGTTATTATTGACTTACAAAGTGGTGATTGGGAAATATGGGCCTTTATTATTTAATATTCTTATGGTGGACCAGACTTTACGTAATGGTGTTGTACGAGTCACCGTAGACACAAAGGACCGCCAGGAGTCACGTTTGGCCCTTCTTATCATTCTCCTTGCCTCAGCCCGTGCCTGTTTGTATGCAATAAAATTTTCCTCAGTGGGCTGACTATCAAAAATCCTGTATCTCCTATTGCGTTTTCTTAATGCTTGTCGGCAATCCGGCGTCCACCAATGTGCTCTATGCTTCGCATGAACTGTAGAAGTCTTGGGAATAGCAGCCTCAGCTGCGTGTAATATGGATTGGGTTATATTTTCGACCTTAACATCTATGGTCTCCCCAGATATATCTAAATTGGCGATCCTTGAGAAGAATCCCCAATCTGCTTTCTTATAGTTAAATTTTGGAGGTGGAGGGTCCGAAATGATGTCGCGTGTATAAGAAAGACAGATGGGTAAATGATCACTTCCCAAGGAGTCGTCGTAAGGGTCCCATGAGAAATCTTGATGTATACCAGGGGAGGCCAAAGATAAGTCAATGGCCGAAAAGTTACCAGTACGATCATCTACACGAGTCGCTCTCCCATCGTTCAGAAGACAGAGGTTGGACTGTAGTATTAGGTCAGCTACTTGCTCCCCACGACCATCAATCCTCAAGCTACCCCATTGATAGTGATGGGCGTTAAAATCGCCCAACACTAACTTATTTCCTGGCAGATGTTCAACTAGTGAATTTAAAGCATCACTATCAATGGGGCCATGTGGAGGACAGTACAGAGAGCAAATAGACAGATACGTGTTATTAAATTTTACTCTGCACGCGACAGCTTCCAGAGTAGAATTTAGAATCACTTCCGTTTGTGGGTGTGATTTGTGTGTGTATATGGCAACTCCGTGACCTTCATATCTTCTATACGAGTGATAGTGTTTGAACTGTGGAGGATCAGGACGATCCTCCAGGCGCGTCTCCTGTAAACAAACAACGTCTGGCCTGTGTATTGACAACAAGATTGCTATATTGTGTAACTTATTCCCGACACCTCTACAATTCCACTGTAATAGAGTGAATGCGGCGGTTTAAGATTTACGAGGGTGGCCAGTATGCTTAGTTTTTTTATGCCCCCCGCGACCAGGCGAGTGGCTACCGGGGGACCTTTCCCGGTTCTTGTTCATGGAGACTTCCATATTGTCGTCAATGATAAGGCTCCCAGACTCCACCGAGGAAGATCTATTCTTTCTCTCCCTCGTTGGACCAGGAGCGGGAAGGACATGAGGACGTGACTGCTTAGTGAGGGGGGTCAAATTAGTTTTGTCAGACTTGTCAGGCTTCTGTTTTGCCCGCACTGACTGCGAAGGAGCAGCGGCAGCCTGAGAGTATGATGTAGCAACAGGGATATCCGTAAGAGAGTTGGAACGTACAGGAGGCTTAGACTGAGAGGTAGGGCGTGGGGCACGAGGAGCGTATGTAAGGTCAGTTTGTGTCTCAACGGTGCACATCACGGGACGGGACACAACCGCCGATGCATAGGAGACATTAGGCTTGGGAGTTGCATGCAACTCCTTCACCTTCTTCCTTGCATCGTAAAAGGAAATGCCCTCGGTCGCTTTCACAGTGCAGACCTCTTTCTCTTCCTTCCACTTGGGACAAACCCTCGAGGAAGTGGAGTGAGCATCCTTACAGTGAAAGCAGTACTCAGTCTCGCATGTACAGTTGTCAGCAGAGTGACCTACAGCCGCGCACTTGCCACACATGATGTTGGAAGCCCGACAAGCCTTTTCATGATGTCCATAGAGCTGACATTTTGAACAACGAAGGGGATTCGGGATATACGGTCTTACATTTACAATTTCATATCCTACTTTGACATTTGTAGGTAGCAAAACTTTGCCAAAAGTGAGGATAACAGTGGCTGTCTTCGTCCTTACGCCTTCCTGATAACGAGTGATGAATCTTGCATCAATTACATCCTGCTGAGCAAGTTCCTGTATGATTTCTTCCTCACTCATCACCATGAGATCCCTGCAAGTGATAACACCCTTGCAGGAATTCATGGATGTTGGGATCTTGGCCTCGATATCATGGCAGTGAAACTTACGCAGCTTTAGCAAGTCTTTAACCTGAGCAGAGTTGAATGTCTTTACCAGGAGGTCTCCATTTCCAAGTTTTTTTACTTGTTCCACCTCTCCCGCACAGTGGTCAATCACCTTCTTGACAATGAAAGGATTGAGTCTGGACAGGGGAGTGGAACCTAAAGCATGAAGTGTCACGTAGGTCGCATTCTCAAGGGGAACGTTAAGTGGGGATCGAGTCTGGCGTCCGTCAGTCTGGGGCCGGTCAGTCACGGTAAGGTGATTATCGTCAGGACTACCTCCCCCCCTGAAGGGGGGGGGAGGCAGTAGGGGCGTCCTCCATAGGTACCACTTCCCCCTCGCGGGGGAAGTGGGAAGAAAGAGAAAAACAAGCAAGGGACAGAGCACCTGGGGAAGACCCACCTAGTCTGAGATTACCCTCTCAAACCACTCTCGGGAGGACGCGCCTGTGTGTCACTCAAACCCCAGAGCGATCAGTGGGAGGTACACTCCAGAGGTGAGTAAGCAAAGGCAATCTCAGGAAACAGATATAGACACTTACTATATCTCTAAAGGGCTGGGAGGAAAATTAGTACTAGCTAACCTAACTCTTAATCGCTTTATTTACAAAACTAATGCCGGTGGGGCAGCCCTGAAAGCTAGAGGAGAGCCAGAAAAACACGTCCGAACTCCCCACGACCATGCATCAAAGTCCGAGCCAATGAATTTTTTTTTTTTTTTTTTTTTTTTTTTTTCCCGGCCTATCAACCATCGGGGCCGAAGCCCCTGGTTATTAAGGCCACGGATATATATATATGTATATACATTTAAATATATATATACATATATATACAAACATATATATATACATACACACACACACACACACACACACACACACACACACACACACACACACACACACACTTCCATGCATACATACAGACACATTTTCATGCAAACGTACATATATATATAATATTTTTAATCTTATTTATTTATTTTTTTGTATTTTTATTTTTTTAATTTTTTCTTGGTTTTATATGTTTTATACCTTATAATATAAAGACAAACTAATCTAAAGACCCTAAAACTAATCACCTAACAGACAAATCGCTAACCTATACTAAATCCTACAGAGACAAATAGCTAGACCTACACTAATGGTAAAAATACCTCGAGTAACAGAACACCATCGACTGCAGATATGTAATGACTTTCTACATGACATACCTGCACTCATCACCTGGTGACTGTCAGTCGAGGCACAACCTAATATAGGGGACATCAATATATGAAAGGGAACCAGACGAGTCAGGAACATTTCCATATACGTCAGCTGTCGTCCCTAATTAGAACAACTTAAGCAAGATAATATAATGTATTTACATAATTTGTACAAAAAGTGAAGAACCTCGCCCAGCAGACCACCATCGACTACAAGTGCCCAATACCTTCCTATATTGCACACTTGCACTCATCAGCTGGTGACTCAGGCGAGGAACTTGGCTTAATGTAGGGGACATCTATATTAGAAATAGATCGGTGGGAGGAGGAACTATTTAAAATATGTCAACTGTCAACCCTAATTAATATTACAATATATACATATTTACTGTTCATAAAAACCATAACCACGCAGTAAAAAAGTCACATCACTCTGATCAGTCCGGTCTCTCTCAAGAAAGCCATCAATTTATCAATCATAACAATGTCCCCATCACCCAGGATGGTGGAAAGGGTGAAGGGGACGTCTACTACGCCGCAGTAATTTATAAGTGAAGCACGTTCACGAATAAATCGCCGACAGCGCAGGATGATATGACTAATAGATAACACCGCATTACAGATGTCACAGTGCGGTGGGAAGCGTCTTTCCATATATGGTTTTATGTGGGTTACAATGGTGGCATTCAGCCGTAGCCGTGCCAACACTTTTTCTTCTAGGCGACTGGGACGGTTGGCAGTGTCCCAGTCGCCCAGGTACGGCTTACAAGTTGGAATATTTAGTCTGGTCCACTGACCTTGCCACAGAAGATTTATTGATTTCTTTCCGAGAGATAGACTCGACCGCAGATCACGAGGAACGTCCCAAGTCTCCTCGAGCTCTACAGCCGACTTTGCAAGTAAGTCAGCCTGCTCATTGCCGTAGATACGACAACGACCAGGCACCCAGATCAGCGTGAATGACTTGTTGCATGAATGCAACTTATTGACGATGCGGCCCTGGATCTCATGAGAGTCCGTAGTGCAAGATGCAATTGCCTGAAGGGCTGATTTTGAATCTGAAAATATGACAAATGAGTCATGCCTAGAATTGAGAGCATAGTCTATGGCTTTGTCAATAGGAAAAAGTTGTGAAGTAAACACAGATGTATGAGTCGGCAACCGATACCTGAGGGCACATTCAGTCGACCACACACTTGCACCCACACATTCACTCGACTTGGAGCCGTCAGTGTACAATTGATGGGACCCTAAGTGACGAACAATGATGTTACGAAACAAGTGGTGGACCTCCGCCTCCGGCGCCTTGGCCTTTGGTGCTGGGAGCCATGTGACATCGACTGTAAAGCCGGGTGGCTCCCAAGGCGCTATATTTTTAAGCACCAACTTGTCACAGTCACTGGGGTCCACATCAAGCTCCTGAGTCAGTAAGTGGAGGCGAGCGGCAAGTGGCCGACGCACCCCCCGCAGAAGGTGATGGTATTGACGCAGGGGGGTACAGGCCACATTGCCGATATTACTTTTCCTTAATGTCCTTATGCCGTAGGACAAGGCCAGGTGGTCACGGCGAATACGGAGGGGAGGCACATTCGCCTCCACTTCCATACGAGTCACACGGGTACACCGGACGGCTCCAAGACACATTCGCAAACATTTATTCTGTAACACATCCAATCCTTTCAGAGTGGCATCGGATGCCGAGCCATACACCTGTGCGCCATAGTCTAGCTTCGATCGAATAAGGGACTTATACACCATTAATAAAGATTTTCTGTCGGCACCCCAGGTAGTTCCCGCTAGGTACTTGAGGACATTTAATGGTTTATCACAACGAGCAAGCAAAGTATTACCGTGAAGTTTAAAATTCATTCTACGATCAAAATGTATTCCTAAAAATTTTACAAAATTTTGAAAAGGTACCGCCTGATTATCCAAAGTTAAGCACAAATTAGGTACGTTACGATTAGTGAAAACTATAGCGGCACACTTACGTACGGAAAACTTAAATCCCCACTGCAAGGCCCATTGGTGGAAGGAGTCAAGGGCTGCTTGAATCCGCCCAGCCGAAAATTGTGCATTACGGGAAGAGTGCCATATTGCACAATCGTCAGCGTAGAGCGAGTATTTAAGATTCCTCGGGATGGGAGCTGTTGACAGAATATCATTGATCATAATACTAAATAAAGTAGGACTAAGCACACTTCCCTGTGGCACCCCGTTTTCCTGGATAAATATATCCGATGTTACGTTACGGGGCAATCTGACAGAGAAAGTTCTGTCCCTTAAGAAATTTGAAATAAAAATAGGCAAATTTCCTCTTAAACCATAAGCATAGAGCTTCATTAGTATACCGTGTCGCCAGGTTATGTCATAGGCTTTATGGATGTCCAAGAACACCCCTATCATGAATTCTTTATTGGCAAATGCCTCTGCAATACAATGCTCCAAATTCATTAAATGATCTAGTGAACTTCTGTATTTACGGAAGCCACATTTTTGATCATTTAACAAATTCTTCGACTCTAAAACAAAAAGAAGCCTATTGTTAACCATACGTTCCATGACCTTACATAGACAAGAAGTCAACACAATAGGACGAAATGAAGTGGGATTCATAAGACGACCAGCCTCTTTAGGTATCGGTATGACGTGTGCAAAGTGCCATGAGTTTGGGAACGTTCGAGACGCCCAAATCTCATTGTACAATGCTAACATCTTAATCAGGTTGTCCTGATTAAGATGCTAGATCATACCGTACGTGATTGTGTCTGGTCCAGGGCTGGTGTCTTTACAGGATTTAAGGGCAAGGAGCAGTTCATCTAGCGTAAACTCTTGGTTGTACGGGGAGTTTACGTCTTCTGTGGCAAAGTCTAATATCTGTAGCTCAGCCATGCGTTTATGATGTTGAAAACGCGGGTCATAATTGGCTGAGCTACTTATGTGAGAAAAACTCCTGGCGAGGATGTTAGCAACGTCAACGGGCTCGTCATAGATTTTATTATTGACTTGCAAGGTGGTGATTGGGAAATATGGGCCTTTATTATTTAATATTCTTATGGTGGACCAGACTTTACGTAATGGTGTTGTACGAGTCACCGTAGACACAAAGGACCGCCAGGAGTCACGTTTGGCCCTTCTTATCATTCTCCTTGCCTCAGCCCGTGCCTGTTTGTATGCAATAAAATTTTCCTCAGTGGGCTGACTATCAAAAATCCTGTATCTCCTATTGCGTTTTCTTAATGCTTGTCGGCAATCCGGCGTCCACCAATGTGCTCTATGCTTCGCATGAACTGTAGAAGTCTTGGGAATAGCAGCCTCAGCTGCGTGTAATATGGATTGGGTTATATTTTCGACCTTAACATCTATGGTCTCCCCAGATATATCTAAATTGGCGATCCTTGAGAAGGATCCCCAATCTGCTTTCTTATAGTTAAATTTTGGAGGTGGAGGGTCCGAAATGATGTCGCGTGTATAAGAAAGACAGATGGGTAAATGATCACTTCCCAAGGAGTCGTCGTAAGGGTCCCATGAGAAATCTTGATGTATACCAGGGGAGGCCAAAGATAAGTCAATGGCCGAAAAGTTACTAGTACGATCATCTACACGAGTCGCTCTCCCATCGTTCAGAAGACAGAGGTTGGACTGTAGTATTAGGTCGGCTACTTGCTCCCCACGACCATCAATCCTCAAGCTACCCCATTGATAGTGATGGGCGTTAAAATCGCCCAACACTAACTTATTTCCAGGCAGATGTTCAACTAGTGAATTTAAAGCATCACTATCAATGGGGCCATGTGGAGGACAGTACAGAGAGCAAATAGACAGATACGTGTTATTAAATTTTACTCTGCACGCGACAGCTTCCAGAGTAGAATTTAGAATCACTTCCGTTTGTGGGTGTGATTTGTGTGTGTATATGGCAACTCCGTGACCTTCATATCTTCTATACGAGTGATAGTGTTTGAACTGTGGAGGATCAGGACGATCCTCCAGGCGCGTCTCTTGTAAACAAACAACGTCTGGCCTGTGTATTGACAGCAAGATTGCTATATTGTGTAACTTATTCCCGACACCTTTACAATTCCACTGTAATAGAGTGAATGCGGCGGTTTAAGATTTACGAGGGTGGCCAGTATGCTTAGTTTTTTTATGCCCCCCGCGTCCAGGCGAGTGGCTACTGGGGGACCTTTCCCGGTTCTTGTTCATGGAGACTTCCATATTGTCGTCAATGATAAGGCTCCCAGACTCCACCGAGGAAGATCTATTCTTTCTCTCCCTCGTTGGACCAGGAGCGGGAAGGACATGAGGACGTGACTGCTTAGTGAGGGGGGTCAAATTAGTTTTGTCAGACTTGTCAGGCTTCTGTTTTGCCAGCACTGACTGCGAAGGAGCAGCGGCAGCCTGAGAGTATGATGTAGCAACAGGGATATCCGTAAGAGAGTTGGAACGTACAGGAGGCTTAGACTGAGAGGTAGGGCGTGGGGCACGAGGAGCGTATGTAAGGTCAGTTTGTGTCTCAACGGTGCACATCACGGGACGGGACACAACCGCCGATGCATAGGAGACATTAGGCTTGGGAGTTGCATGCAACTCCTTCACCTTCTTCCTTGCATCGTAAAAGGAAATGCCCTCGGTCGCTTTCACAGTGCAGACCTCTTTCTCTTCCTTCCACTTGGGACAAACCCTCGAGGAAGTGGAGTGAGCATCCTTACAGTGAAAGCAGTACTCAGTCTCGGATGTACAGTTGTCAGCAGAGTGACCTACAGCCGCGCACTTGCCACACATGATGTTGGAAGCCCGACAAGCCTTTTCATGATGTCCATAGAGCTGACATTTTGAACAACGAAGGGGATTCGGGATATACGGTCTTACATTTACAATTTCATATCCTACTTTGACATTTGTAGGTAGCAAAACTTTGCCAAAAGTGAGGATAACAGTGGCTGTCTTCGTCCTTACGCCTTCCTGATAACGAGTGATGAATCTTGCATCAATTACATCCTGCTGAGCAAGTTCCTGTATGATTTCTTCCTCACTCATCACCATGAGATCCCTGCAAGTGATAACACCCTTGCAGGAATTCATGGATGTTGGGATCTTGGCCTCGATATCATGGCAGTGAAACTTACGCAGCTTTAGCAAGTCTTTAACCTGAGCAGAGTTGAATGTCTTTACCAGGAGGTCTCCATTTCCAAGTTTTTTTACTTGTTCCACCTCTCCCGCACAGTGGTCAATCACCTTCTTGACAATGAAAGGATTGAGTCTGGACAGGGGAGTGGAACCTAAAGCATGAAGTGTCACGTAGGTCGCATTCTCAAGGGGAACGTTAAGTGGGGATCGAGTCTGGCGTCCGTCAGTCTGGGGCCGGTCAGTCACGGTAAGGTGATTATCGTCAGGACTACCTCCCCCCCTGAAGGGGGGGGAGGCAGTAGGGGCGTCCTCCATAGGTACCACTTCCCCCTCGCGGGGGAAGTGGGAAGAAAGAGAAAAACAAGCAAGGGACAGAGCACCTGGGGAAGACCCACCTAGTCTGAGATTACCCTCTCAAACCACTCTCGGGAGGACGCGCCTGTGTGTCACTCACACCCCAGAGCGATCAGTGGGGGGTACACTCCAGAGGTGAGTAAGCAAAGGCAATCTCAGGAAACAGATATAGACACTTACTATATCTCTAAAGGGCTGGGAGGAAAATTAGTACTAGCTAACCTAACTCTTAATCGCTTTATTTACAAAACTAATGCCGGTGGGGCAGCCCTGAAAGCTAGAGGAGAGCCAGAAAAACACGTCCGAACTCCCCACGACCATGCATCAAAGTCCGAGCCAATGAAAAATGAAATTTTCACTCTTTTTATAGGGGTAGGGTGACACTCCCATTTTTATTGACATACTCAGAAAGGAAAACTCAACTCACACATATGTATTCGGTTCCTCAATCATTGCTCAGCTCACAACACTATTTCTGAACCCAAACAAAGCATAGATTCGGAAATATCACAAATCAAAATCTTGTTCCCTTAATTGTTTTGAGTAGGTATGTTCCATCAGTGTAGAGAAGGAGTTAACTTACAAGTACTGTTCTTACCAAACTGCTTCTTTACAAGACTGAGTCAGGCAGTTAATATCACCTTCTTCTGTATGTAGTGTATATTATAAAAATGAATGCTTATAGTACCAGTCAACCTTCAATGACGTTTTTTACAAGGTTTTCTAACCCTGTCCGACTCAATCTTCCTCGGCCACCCCATACACTGTAGAATGTGCCTAATAGAATTCCCAACTAATGCGCCCTTATGGCAGAATTATTGCACACTTCACCTCTTAGGCCTTTCTGAATTATCTTAATCTATATAATCTCGGACGATATTTGCCAAAATAAAATATTTAAGTTGATGCGACCGTGAGAAGTGTAATAAAGAGAATTTTTACCTTCGAAGGCTGTTATGACTCGCTTTCAGACGAATATAGCCTAACAGATTTTAACTCAAATTATTTAGAAGAGTTGTCTCGACAGTGAAACGATTAACATGAATGATTTGAGACCACCAGTACTGCTCTGATCATAACAACTCATCGGGCTCACTCCTCGCCATCTACCCCATCCATTTCCGCTGCTGATGTAGTGAATGTCATCACATTTTACTGCTGTATTATAGGTGGCATAAGAGACCTCATACCATCTCTTAAGAATATATTTTGCTTATTGCACCATACCAGTCTCCTGTAGGTTATTTATATCTTTTTAATGAGAACATAAATTTTATCAATAGCATACAAGAGAGTAGTGAGTTGTTCTCAGCAGAATTAATCGCTAAGCGAGAGTTGTTATAAAATTGACAGTGCCGCGTATAAGACGACCTTTAGTGCCTCGGCAATCAACCAACCGCAATTTACGGGCTTTATTTCGGGTGATGTGGCTGGATGCTCACAGTCATCTCACCCACCCATCCAGTTTATGGTTTAGGGGATAGTTGTGTGAAAGTGGGTGGGTGACACAAAGGTAGGGTTGACTGATAAGTATATATAAGGAAGGATGGAAGATACATGGGATAGGATGAATAAATAAACTACGGCACATTTGGAAAAGTCAATCTGTAATCATACATTATTTTCAGTATCATTTATACTGTGGTGAGGAATTGGAAAATGTGAGTACGTTTAAGTACTTGGGTAGTGTGATAAGTAAGGATGGAGGTTTGGAGGGTGAAGTGCTTGAAAGGGTACAGCAGGGAAGAAAGGTTGCTGGTTCTTTGAAAGCAGTGATAAGAAACAGGGAAGTGAGCATGGAAGTGAAAAAGTTACTACATGACAGTATTGTGATACCAACTCTAACGTACGGAAGTGAAGCTTTGACGTTGTTGGAAGGACACAAGTCAAGAGTGAGAGCAGTGGAAATGAGTTATTTAAGAGGAGCCTGTGGAGTCACATGGAGAGACAGGCTGACGAATGAGGATATAAAGGAGCGTTGTGGTGTGGATGTGGATGTGATAGGAAACGTTATGAGGAACACACTGGGGTGGTTTGGCCATGTGGAGAGGATGGAGGGTGAAAGACTGACGAAGAGAGTGTACAGTATATGAGTGAGGTGGAGGGGGGAAGAGGGAGGGGGAGGCCGAGGATGAGATGGAGGGATGGGGTGGAGAGGTATATGAGAGAGGGGGATGTGAGTTGGGAGCAGGGCACTGAAATAGCGGGGGACAGGGCGACTTGGAGGCGATTTGTTTGTGGCCACCCCAAACGGGATTTAGACGTCTGGCAATAGATTTATACTGTGGCGGTGTTGTCCTTAAGTGTTTAAAAATACCCCAATGATATTTCTGAGCATTTTACCAACAGAATTTTCCCTACAGAATATAGTAATTACTACTTTTACATGTGTTATTCTCAGAGTTAAAAATTCCCGATAAAGCAGTTCATCGACCTACAAGAACAATTAAGTAGCAGTAAAGCATGGGAGGAAAAGGTCGACTATGGAAGCGTTAGGGCAAGGAAACTAATATTCCTGCATATCTACGTTCATGCCCTGCACCCCAGATCTACCTCTGTTTATTACTGAAGCACAACTCTTCCTCCGCCCACCTTCCAGGCCAAAACATAAACAACGCTACAGGTAGATTTTTAACAGTGTATAGTGCCATTTCAGGGGATTAGTCTGAAAATTATTAGATACTGTCTTCAGTGTTATTAATCCTGTCTTCAGTTAAAACACATAAACCTTCAGCCCCTGTAATTTTGTAACATTGTTTTTTTATTCTGCTGCTGCCACACAGTTTTATTCATCTTTCCAATAACTTTCGAACTTGAGAGGTTATCTGTCTTATTTACCCTTTCATTTCTGGAGGTCAGTCCTAAGTTGAACTAAGTTGTCTGGAAATAGCGAGCATAAAATACAAAACACGTCACTAAATTCAAAGGATTACACTACAGTATGTATTTCGGCACACACCATTGAATTGATGCTTCTCTTCCCAAAACCATCATATTTCATGACGAGTTATTTCCTTGTTATGACCTCAAACTAAAGATGGAGTTGTTCCTACAGATTCAAAACCTGCGTAATGCTCAGTTATATCACGTTACACTAAACATACTTCCTCCACGATGCCAGTCACATATTCACTCTCCTATAAACGAAAGCGCATGAATTTTGTGACTGATTTATTAAAATTGTTTATCTTGTTTCTTTCTCCAGTCATTCAGTAATGCAGACATATAAATACTTAGCATTCCGTGATACAGGTCCTACAACGCAGTTCTGTAATGTACCGGTACTGTATAAGTCATATCATTCTGTGGCGGGTTATTGTTAACAGTCATTTCATATTATTATATGATATATTGTTGCGGACAATTTAATTCTGCGCGAAAGGCAGGGCTTGTGGGTATGAATTATAGTACCAGTATGAAGCGCGTTTTCGCGCATAGCTAGCAAGTAATCTTTTTTAAAACTGTCTTCCATATTGTGTAGTATTATAGTGCGATAATGGTTTTGTGAATTATGAAATGCAAAATTTTATTGATCATCCTAGAATATACAGAAAATATAATTGCTCTAGCTTTATTAGGTAAAAAGTTGTTAATCATCCAAAAGCGTGACGGCTGTCCGGGACGGGCTGGGTTAGGCCAGGCCTCTCATTGTAACTCTTCACTCATACACCAACAGTGAAATTCTCTTGCTCGCCGAATTACAAAATGATGCTAATGATCATGGGGGATGCTAGCGTGGATAATGCAGGCGTATTTTAGTCACCACAGGGAAACGCCGAATGTTAGAGCACTACCACAGATATCGTAGTGGTGTGGATAGTTAACAAGGATTTTTATTTTATATTACCTGCCGAGAGAGAGAGAGAGAGAGAGAGAGAGAGAGAGAGAGAGAGAGAGAGAGAGAGAGAGAGAGAGCGAGAGAGAGAGAGAAGTATATAGATACAGACAGACAGACATTCTAAAAGCAGATCCGCCTGCCCCTGTATCTGGGAGGGGGAGGCAGATGGGTGTGTAAAGTTGCAAGTCATCCTGCCGGTGGAGGTTGATGGCTGGGTGGGAAGGCAAATGGGCGGATGGGTGAGTGTGTGGGAGGGGTGGCCAGGGTGGTTGGGTTGGGTTGACAGACAGAGTGGGGTGGGTAAGAGGGTAGGGATGGGTGGGTGTGTAGGCAAAGGGGATAGATGGTTGGACAGGGTTGGCTGTGTGTGTGGGCAGGCTGGTATGGGTGGGAGGATGGCATGTGTGGAAAGTAGTTCCATGCTGTGAATCGGTCCAAAGTAGTAGTAGATCCATGTGGGAAAATAGGTTTATGGAAAATATCATCCCAAGGTTTAATAGGTTCAAGTAGGATCATAAGTCGAATGGATAATGATAAAGCCATATGAGAAATTATGTTCATGTGCAGATTTAGCGTGGAGAAGATGGGTCCATGTGGAAATATAGGCTTATGGTAAATAGGACCATGAGAAAAAGTATCTTTTGAGATATTTGGTTCATGGAGGAAAATATGCTCATGAAAAACAATTGGCCCATGTAAAAATAGGTCCATGAGGGGAAGGTAGGTTGATGGGATAAGTAGGTGCATTTTGCCTGTGGGAATGATAGGTCTATGGAATAAAATATGTTCATGAAAAAACAGGTCCTTAGAAAAAAGCATATCGTGAAAGTAGGTGCATTTTTTTTTTTATACTAACTGAACAGAGGAAGGAAAAACAACTGAAAAAAAAAAAATCCATACGCCTGATTACAGGTGTCCTCCATTCATAAAAACTATGGAACAGTTGGACTGAAGTTTGGGGGGAAAACCACTCCAGGGAAGAGAGTTCCAAGGAGATGCAGTTCTGGGAATAAAAGAATTCTGATAGGCAAGAGTTCTGCAATATGACAGTGTGACAGTCAAGTTATGAGCGCTACCAGATGCCCTTGTACCAGGAGGGAAGGCGTGGAGAGGTGGCACAATGGATGCAACTTCGTTTGAGCATTTGCCATTGAGGTATCTGTAAAATAATGCAAGGATGGCAACATTCCTTCTTACGTGTAGGGGAGGTGGTACATTTGTAATAGGAGGGTTATTAATAATTCTAATAGCTTCGTTCTGAATTTGGCAAGTTGTTTCAGTGCAACCTCAACACATCCATCCCACAAATGTAAGCAATAATCCAGCTGAGAGTGCACATGACTCTTGTAAATTATAGCTAACTGCTCGTCAGTGAAGAAGTACCGGACTCTGTACAATAATCCCAGTTTCTTTGAACCGGTTTTAGCAAGTGATCTAACATGAGAGGTCCAGCTGAGGCCAATGTTAAGTGAAACACCAAAAATTTCAAAACTTTTAGAGACAGGAATATTAGTAGCCTTAAAGGTAATATAAGAATCAGGCAATACCTGTCTATTAGTAAACTGTATATATTTGGTTTTCCTAGCAATAAATGGTAATGTATAATGTTACTTTGTCCCCATTCCGTGTGCTTAGAGAAGTCTTGATTTTTGAGTTAGAGATATTACAGTTTGTGAATGGGTGTTTGTGTGTGAATGACTGTGAAGTGGTGACTCATCTGCAAATGAGTGAATGGGATTATAGGTGACAAATAAGAAATCATTAATATGAATTAGGAATAGGGTTGGAGCCAGAACTGATCCTTGTGGCACATCGGCATTACTCGAGTGGAAATTGGAATAAACATTATCTACTTTTATCTTTCTGTTGCTAATATATGAGGAAATCAGAGGAACAAAAGATGATGGGCCGTAACAAGCTAGTTTGGATAGCAGGGAACGGTGCAACACTCTGTCAAAAGCTTTAGAAATATCAAGGGCTACTGCATGAGTTTCTCCATGTTTGTCAATTGTCTGATGTATGGCATAAGTCCGGGGATTGAGTATATCAACAGTGAATCTTTCATGGCAAAAACCATACCGTCTATCACAAATTATGTTGTTGGAGTCAAGACGTTTAACAATGTGATTAATAGTTACAATCTCAAATAATTTACCAAGAGACGATGTGATAGCTATTGGTCTGTAATCAGAGGGGTCAGAGGTAAAAATAGGTCTACAAGAGGAATATCCCCCATGAGCAAGGTCCATGGCTGAAATTGGTACACAGGGGAAGCAGGTCCATGTGAGAAAAGAAGCCCAAGGGGGAAAATAATTCCATGAGGAAAATTTTTTCAATGCGGCTGCAGGTAAATGTGTGGGAGGTGAGGGAGAGAGGTTTGCCTCACGGGGGACGTAGCCGCAGACGGGTTAATGTCTATCTATCTGTTGCCAGACGCCTCAATCCCGTTTGGGGTGGCCACAAACAAATCGCCTCCAAGTCGCCCTGTCCCCCGCCATTTCACTGCCCTGCTTCCAACTCACACCCCCCTCTCTCATATACCTCTCCACCCCATCCCTCCATCTCATCCTCGGCCTCCCCCTCCCTCTTCCCCCCTCCACCTCACTCACATACACTCTCTTCGTCAGTCTTTCACCCTCCATCCTCTCCACATGGCCAAACCACCTCAGTGTGTTCCTCATAATGCTTCCTATCACATCCACATCCACACCACAACGCTCCTTTATATCCTCATTCGTCAGCCTGTCTCTCCATGTGACTCCACAGGCTCCTCTTAAATAACTCATTTCCACTGCTCTCACTCTTGAATTGTGTCCTTCCAACAACGTCCAAGCTTCACCTCCATAAGTTAGAGTTGGTATCACAATACTGACATGTAGTAACTTTTTCACTTCCATGCTCACTTCCCTGTTTCTTATCACTGCTATCAAAGAACCAGCAACCTTTCTTCCCTGCTGTACCCTTTCAAGCACTTCACCCTCCAAACCACCATCCTTACTCATCACACTACCCAAGTACTTAAATGTACTCACATTTTCCATTTCCTCATCATCCAACCTCACTGTACATTCACTGACTTCACCTCTTTCAAAGACCATCACTTTACTCTTCCCTACATTCACCTTTAGATTCCGTTTCTTACACACTCTCCCAAACTCATCCACCAAGCCTTGCAGCTCTCCTTCGTCTTCACTCAACAACATAGTATCATCTGCAAACAACAGTACAGGGAGTTTCCAAACACTATCCTCTCTCACCAGGGCCACTCCAACATCCACTACCCTACCTTGTACCTCTTTTATTACCCCATCCATGTACAGATTGAACAGCCATTGACACAGCCCTGTTTCAACAGAACCTTCAAAGAGAAAAATTCACTTAGTTCACCATCCACACTCACTGCAGCCATAGCACCATCATACATACTCTGCACAGCATTCAACAACTTCCCATCTACTCCATATATTCTTAATACTTTCCACAATCCTTGTCTATCCACCCTGTCATATGCTTTCTCCAAATCCATGAATGCCGCATACAACTTCTTTCCCTTCTCTAGAAACTTTTCCACTAAAGATCTAAGAATGAATATCTGATCTACACAATCTCTTCCCTTCCTAAAGCCTCCCTGTACTTCTCCAACTAATTCCTCTGTTCTTTCTCTAACTCTGTCAATAAGTATCCTAGCACACATTTTTCCTATTATACTAAGAAGACAAATGCCCCTCTGATTACCACACACTTCTTTTTCCCCTTTTCCTTTGTACAAGGGAATAATTATACCTGACTTCCAATCCTCCGGGACTCTACCCTCCTCCCAGGCCAATCTACACATCTTCCATATCCATTCTACTACTATCTCTCCCCCATGCTTCAGCATTTCACCACACACTCCATCAATTCCTGGGGCTTTCCCCAATTTAACATTCTTCATTGCTTTCACAACTTCTATCCTACTGATTTCTTCCTGTCTTCTCACCTCCCTCCTTCTCCCAGCCATTCCCCAGCCACTTATACTCGGATTACTTCCATCCTGTATGTTCAACAATTCCTTAAAGTGTTCTCTCCATCTGCTCACTTTTTCTCCCTTCTTCACAAGTAATCTACCATTTTTATCTTTCACTCCTCTGCTAACCTCACTTCCACTCTGTCCTACTCTCTTCACCTCTTTCCAGAACATTTTCTTACAGTCCCTCCACTTTACACTCAAATTCCTTCCAAATTCCTCATCCACTCTCTTCTTACTCTCTCTTACTAATCTTTTCACCTCTCTGTCTTTCTACATATAACTCTCTCTTCTGCCTTTCAACTTCTTCCACTCCCCTATTTCTCATCCATTCATTGTATTCTTTCTTCTTTGGTGTCACAGCCTGTCTAACCTCTTCAGTCCACCACGCTGTTCCTTGCACCCCCCTCCGTCTTCTCTTCCTCCCACACACCACATTACATGCTGCACATATTTCTTCTGTAAATATCCTGCACACACCTTCCACGTCCCCCATCTGCTCCAATTCATATTTGCCCAATCGTTCCTCCACTTCTCTCTTATACTCTGCCTTTTTCTCATCCTCTTGTAACCTTTCAACTCTCCTTGCAACTACTCCTTCCTCTCGTCTTTCCCTTCTTCTATTTCTCCATCTTAATTGGATCCTAATTCTGGCCACCACCAAGTAGTGGTCAGAAAGTCCACTCCCCCAACCTCTATAAGCTCTTGCATCCATTACACATCTTCGCATCCTTTCATCCACACACACATAATCAATCAATTGCCTTCCTTTCGTTCAGTTCACCACCCACCCTTCTCATCACTCGCCATGTATACCTGTGGATCATTTTATGCCTGAAGAGGGTATTGGCTATCACCAACCCCCTCCCAGCACAAATGTCCACTAACGCACTGCCATTCTCATCTATCTCAGCAGGCACACCCCACTCACCAACTATTCCATCCACCTTCACATTCCCTACTTTACCATTCATATCACCGATCATTCCTTCCAAACTTTTCCATGCACACTTCCACATTTGTCCAGAACTCTTCTCTCACACTGCTAGCACGATCTTGCGTTGGTGCATACACACACACACTCGCCCACATTTCTATTCCAACTTTCAACTTTACCCACACAATCCTTGACCCAAGTGATCCATACTGTCTTATGCTCTTCTTCCATCTTTTACTCACAACTATACATACTCCTTCCTTTGCCCTCTCATTCTCACCTACTCCTGCACATATACCCATCCATACTCCCATTCTCTCACACTTTCTCCTCTCCATTTTGTTTCAGTTATTCCACATACATCCACATTCGCACCCTCAAGCACCTGGACAATCTCTCTCTCTTTCACCTCATCATTCGCTCCTCTTACATTCCATGTTGCCATTACCAAGTCCTTTGTCCGGTCCTGTGTCGTCATCGTTTGGTCAGTCCTTGCCCAAGGCTTCTTGTTTGTCTTTTTAGTTAGTTGTTTTCCGGGGAGGGGCACTAACCCTCCGCCAACCCTTTTAGTCGCCTTTTACGACAAGCAGGGATACTGGGGATGTTAATGTGCTGGTAACAAATAAAACTGTCAGATGACCCTTGGAGATACAATTACCTGGTACTATGTTTGTCTGGTAAGGTTGACTAGACGTATAGGAACTGCTGCGTGTAAAGTGCGTTACCATGTACATTATGACATGTTTTTCTCCCGTTACAGCCCGCGGAAAAATGTCGGAGGCTGGCTCAGGATGTGGCGGTGGCGAGACGTTCTGTGACACCGAACACACTCCTCAGCCTCCTCCCTGCTCATCAGGAAAGGCTTCACATCCTGTTCAGGAACCTTATGGTTTAACCCTAGTGAACTCACCTTGTGCAAATGACTGCTTGCCTTCACTCGTAGAGCTACCACAAACTTCCAAGTCAAGGTCTGAACTGAATATCACAAAACCAAAATTATTTCTGAGAACATAAAATTGCTACTGAGACTTCGTAAGCCTACACATTGGTTAACAACCTTGATAAACTAAACACTGACTCACTGATTACCTCCTTCGGTCGTACCCCCTTACCTGCTGAAGTCCTACTAACATGGTCACTTTTCACACACCCATATTAATTTCCACTACATACCTGTACTCATTGTAGTCTGACCAGGTATGTGGCATGGTTAAAGTTCATTTCATTGCTTGTGTTAATTTTCTCCCACACTTCTATGGCAGCCCCTCTTAGGCGTGTATTTATAGGCCTAATATAGTGTGAGTGTTGATCTTATGCACTTTTGTTGAAATAGTATCTTTCGTTGGTGACAGTGCACGGAGTTTTGTTTGGCACTCGCTGTAGTTTGTGCATTAGATTTGTTGAGGCCGACTGGGTGAGGATTGGTAAACAGTCTAGTGCCGGGAGCATCACTGTTTTAACGAAATGGAGTTAGGCCTACCCAATCTCACCTCAATCCCATTACGATTCAGACAACATTTTACTCTCTTGTTATACCTTCCCCCCAATATCGGCCCTACTTCGGGTCACGTGCTTGTTGGCTTACGAAAATTTGTAATAACTCTTCCACAACGATTAATGGAACACAGTATAGCTCAATTTGTGTGTGTGTGTGTGTGTGTGTGTGTGTGTGTGTGTGTGTGTGTGTGTGTGTGTGTGTGTGTTCTTACCTAATTGTATCTCTACAGGAATGAGTCAAGCTCGTACTGTCCCGTGTATTAAACCCTTTTTATCATACATATCCTTAAATTTGTGAATAGTTTTGGCACACAGTTTCATGCGGTAGTGCATTCCACTGATTAATTGCCCTGTTTGGGAAACTGAATTTGCTTATGTCTTTATCGCCTCCCTTTCTATGTAGTTTTTTGCAGTGTCCTCTTGCTGATGCTTCCCCATAGGTTAAATATTCATTTATGTTTATTTACTCTTTCCCTGAGATGCATTTATAGAGCATAATCATGTCTCCTCTTTTCCTTCTCTCATGTACTGTTGGTAGATTCACTTTTTCTAGTCTTTCTTCGTAGCTTAGATCCCTTAAGCTTGGTACTCATCTTGTAGCTGCCCTTTGTTACGTTTTCAATCTTATCTACGTGTTTTTTGCAATGAGGATTCCAGATTACTGATGCATACTCCAGGGTTGGTCTGATGAATGATGTTATTATCTTTCTCAGCGTGTCTTCATTCATATATGCGAATGCTATTCTCATACTAGCAAGCAATGTATACATGTTACGCACCTTCTCACTGGTGTGGTCATCAGGAGATAGCCTGTTATTGAAAATCACTCCTAGGTCCTTTTCTCTTTCTGATATGTATAGGGTTGATCTTCCTAACTTATAATGTCAATCTGGTCTATTCTCACTGTAGTAACTGAAATGAAATTTAACAAATTAATCGCTGGTCTAGCCGAGATTCGATCTCGGACCCCCGCGGCCAAAGCGCGCACGTTACCACTGAGCCAAAGAGAGGATCCTTCCTTTACCTCTAAGCAACGCGGGCTTTTATACACCCCATTACATCCCTCTTTTCTCCCCTTGGTGATTAATTTGGTGAGTTTCGAACACACAAGGTAGCGTAAGCACCGGAGGCCACCATGGGGAGGCTGCGGACCACAGAGAAACAGCTCATCCCCGGGATGTAAGGACAGGGATGTCAGCTATATATATATATATATATATATATATATATATATATATATATAGAGAGAGAGAGAGAGAGAGAGAGAGAGAGAGAGAGAGAGAGAGAGAGAGAGAGAGATTGATAGATAGATGAATATATATATATATATATATATATATATATATATATATATATATATATATATATATATATATATATATATATATATATATCCACCTCATCTCGCCAAAGTGTGGGAAGGAGGGGCTGGTCAAGTAGTAGTGAGGTGGGCGCTGTTACACTCCGTGCCAGCCAACTCCTCCTTAGGGCTGTATCGTCTCAGCCACCATCGGAGACTCACGGAAGGTCAATGTGAAGATTGCGAATAAATATGAATATTCCGTGTGACATCGATCACTATCTGAGGAAATGGAAAAAAAAAAAACGTTTCTGTATTTTTTTAACTCCTTAATTCCATTCAGTATGGCCACAAACTAATCGCCTCCACGTCGCTCTGTCCTCTGCCATTAGCCTGCCCTCCCTCCAACTCCTACCTCCATTTCTTATAAACTATTGTTTCTCCACTTCATCTTTCCATTACATCCTGTGTTCCCCTCCCCACTTCATTCACTCCTCCACCTCACACGCATATAGGCTACGGTACTCCTGGTCTGTCTCTCATTCTCCATCCTTTCCACTTGGCCCGAGAAAAATAAACAGATTATTAGAGGTGACTTCGTCCTCTTTTCAGTTTAACGGCCTAAAATTGTCATCTCTCCGTCTTGAGTGCTGAGTTGAAACAGTAGATTAGCACAAGAATTTTATATTAGTCATAGAGATGTGCAATGAAAAGGATATAGAGCCGTATAGTTTTCCGCCACTGAGCTACGAGAAATAAGCTGTACAAGGACGAAAATCTGAGCCAAGTTAAACTGAAAGATTATACGAGTGAAACTACGGGCAAGTTAGCTAGCGTGGAGCAGGTACCGTTGGTTGTAGTCTCCTATGTTAACCACTCCAGTGACAATTTTGACTTCATTTGTGCTTTCTGTAGTCCGGATTCTTGTTCTCCCCTTGTCCTGCTCGCTACTTCTAATATTCTTCTGTTGGCTAATATTCCCGTAATGAGAACCTTGTTGTGCTCTTCTGCCAACGGATAATTATTCTGTTAGTTAAAATTCGTGCGATAAGAAGCTTGATGTGATCTGCCAAAGGATTATTCCTCTGTTGGCTGATATTCCTGTAATGAGAAAGTTGGTGTGATCTTCTGCCAACGAATTATTCCTCTGTTGGCTAATATTCCTGTAATGAGAAACTTGGTGTGATCTTCTGCCAACGGAATAATCTTCTGTTGATTAATTTTCCTGTGATGAGAAGTTTGGTGCGCTCTTCTGGCAACGGACTAGTCTCTTTGATATGATGTGTTAGGGTGGAAAGTGTCCCTCTGTCCAAACTGTGAAATAGACGGAGTGGACTAGTAGGTGATTTTCTGTCCTTGATTATACTGTCTTCATTATTCTACATTTAGTGTCTTTCCGTTATTCATTCAGGTTTATTTTAAGCATGACATTCCATAAGAATTATACTGAAGAGAATGAAGCTTTGATGTTTACTGTTTATTTACCTGGTGATTTAGAAAATTAATTTGCTGAGTTTCTCTTAAATAACAGGAAATCTTAGAAGCCCTGTGTATTTGATCTGCTGAAATCATATATATAAGTTTATATTATAGATAAATATATCCACTAGCACTATGTATCCATTTGTTTACTGCAGTACAACTGTATAATAAACATATTTTCAAGATAAATTTTTATTAATTCCTTGAGCGGACTGCTGGAAAGTTACTATATTAGTACTGGAAAGCATCATGTTGAACTTGTTAGTGTTGTGCCAGGCCTGGTGGTAAAAATTTACGACCTGGGTCACTCCCCAGCAGCTTGATGATTTCTCCAAATTGTTGCTGCCTACGTTTAATCCTCAGCATACAGCGGCATATGCATGTTTCCTGCTACCACAGACAACAGCTCATCCATGGGTGAATTTGGCAACACCTGATATTCATCTGACAAACCAGAGGCCTCTCTAGAACTTAATGGAGTCGTCGAGTAGTGGCAAAAATAAAACACAAAAGATGTCATCATGAAAGAGTGTAAAATGCAAAATACACTGCTGAAGAATACTGCTAAAAAGCTTCCTATTGCGGCAAGAACAGAAGCATATACCCTGCTGCCAAAGGAGAGATGAAAACACCTTTTGCAAAACACGTTCACTTCAGTAACGTCCTTTTTGTATTGTTTTTGTTGTCTTCAGACTGGTGTGTTCAGCATCGGAGAAAATTTCTGAACTGAACGAGATAGATATACTGTAGTCTTCACTGACCCTCTCGTAAGTTGAATATAACCGTCTGGAGATAACAAGGACAAATGACAAAAGACGTCACTGTATTGAAGAGCTTATCACTTTATTTTGATTGTTACTCGAAATTATTTTCGTTATGCTATCAAGATTAAATCTTTCTTATTCACACACTTAACATCAGTGATACAAGTTGTCATTAACACACAAGTTCCTGTCACACTCAGATGAATAAAATTATTTCACCTTACCTGGAAAGAAACAAAGAACTCTCTTGAACATATTACGATTAACGGTAACAACAGTAATACGTTCACGCAGAGGAAGCCTAATGGAAGTATTCTTGGCTACGAAGCTGCAGGCCCCGTAGTTGCTGGGTTTGAATTACGATTCCAAAAACGCGAGTACCACTCGACGCGGGTGTCAATCCGTCTTTTGGAAGTCGGTAGGCAAAATGAGTTTCTATCTTAACGCCTTAGGATGGTAACTATAACCTGGATGATGGATAGGCCTTCTATCCCAGGAAAGTGGTTGATTACTGACCTTAAATTCAGAGATATAAATGATGGAGATGAGCACCTTGAATAAGCGCCTCACGACGTCTGCCCCCACCCTTAACGTACCAGCGTATAATTCACTCTCGGTTGAATAAAATCATATGCGTAGGCTACAACATGCTACTAGAGTTGTCCAGCATTCACCTATTTTCCCTCAGGGGTCTGTCAACGCACTGACAAATTTCCCCATATGGATCTATTGCCATCATGAACTATTTGTCCATGGAGATATTTCCTTATGAACCTGTTTTTCTCATGGACCTATTTTTTAGTGGACCTATTTTCGCCATGGACCTATTTTTCACCATGTGCCTATTTTTCTCCATTGTCATATTTTGCATCCATGAACCTATTTTGCCTCTCAGACCAGCTTCCCCATTGGACATTATTTCACCATGGACATAACTATACTCACAGGCCTCTTCTGTCCCCAACAGAAAACACTAAATCCGCACACAGACTTACAGTGTCCTCTCAAGTGGACCTATTTCTCACAGGGCCTATTTTCTCCCAGAGTTTTATTTTTTTCCATGAACTTATTTTTATCCACTGGGGCCATGTATATACTTGGGCCTATTTCCCCAGGGACATAGTTCTCATGGACCAATTCCTACCATGGACCTATTCACACCACGAACCTCGTCCCCATGAACCTATTTTCCCATTACCCACCCTGTCATCCTGCCCAGTCACTTTACCCAATTCCTTACCCGCCTCCCCCCCCCTGCAAACCCTGCCCACCTCAGTAATCCTACCCACCATCTTGCCCTCTTACCCCACCCCACCCACACTTCCCTCCCAACCACCCAGCCCACCAATCCCAATCACCCTGCCAATCCCAACCCGGTCGCATACTTCCTTTCTGTAAGCATATTCTTCTCACCACCGGGAACCCTCAGCCAGGAACTATGTTCGACCCGTCGTTTTAAAACTGACCATAGATTATTCTCGAAAATATGTTCAATGTGTTTCCCAGCAAAATTACAATCCTTCTAATTTATCCCGCTAGGGCTGCTTAGCTGAATTGGCTGGCTATGGTACTGAGACAAATACCCATACAGAACGGAAATATGCAACCCGGTCACCCCCAACCCACCCAGCCCAACCCATTCAGTTAACCACCCCACCAACCCATTCAGTTAACCACCCCACCAACCCCACTCACCCTTCCCATCCCATCCAGCAGACCACGAACCCATGACCTGGCAACCAACCTTCACCACCAGATGCCTTTCAATTTTACACACACACACACACACACACACACACACACACACACACACACACACACACACACACACACACACACACACACACACACAAATATAGGTGAACATGGTAAATGAATGTGTGAGATAGTGGGATGTAGAGATTCGGGAGGCTGGGGAATCGAAATGGGGTAAGTTTGGAGTGACGAAATGATAAGGGTTTGGCATTCCTCCTATTAATGGTGACAGCATTAACACTCTCAGGCTGCTGTATCACTCAGCTGAATAAAATCCTCTCACGTTAGCTGGAAGAAAATACTAAAGCTGTCCCGGCCGTGAGGGGGTTAAATATTGAAGATATTATAAAGAAACATTGCATTTGTGTGTGTATGTGTGTGTGTGTGTGTGTGTGTGTGTGTGTGTGTGTGTGTGTGTGTCCGGCTCTGGGCACATACCTGATAACCCACTCTCTGAAGCCCATCATCCCTCCTACAAGACATACACCTTCACGTGTCACCACTTCAGCACTGATACCCACAGTCCGTATAGATTACATGGTATGAAGTGTCTTGTTCAGGACCGGTGTAATGATATCAGTGGGGGTGTTATTTTACTCGTATATGGGGTGAGTGGGAATATGAAATAAGGAGTCAAATAATATGGTTATCATTAACTAAGCGTTAAGCATGCGTTATAAATATGGGCTTAATTAACTGCTCTTATCAAGTTTTAAATATACGAGTACAGTGTGCTCGCATAGTGCGGGAGAGATTGGGCGGTGCACGAGCTCGTGCACTGGGAATTCGCGTACTAGGAATACATAGTCTTATGGGAATAATTACATATGGGTGGTACCCCCTCATACCTGTACATTTTTTGGACCTTAGAGACATAATAAAGGTCATATGTTTCAGACATTGTACTAAAGCTATAGCCACAATAACAAAAATATGGGTAGTCACCTTAACAACAGTAGACAACAGGCCTGATGACCTTAACTAACAGGGGTTCCGAGGCGCGGCAACACTTACAGCGCCGCACTCCCCACCGCACCTCCCACTGCACCAACACTTCCCTCCGCAGACTCCTCTCGATCACCTTCCCCAGGAGCATCCAAGTCACTCGCTTCAGCCATAAACCCTTCAAAGTCCAATGCTGACACTTCTGACATTGCATCCTCTTCATCCTCAACAGGATCAGGAGCAGACGATGTCGATGGTTCCACTATTTCGCCAACTTGAGCCCGCTGTGTGTAGCTTGTTATGAGCGTCTGTCTTCTCCTGTTTATTTCTTTCCTGTGCCTGTCTGTGTAGAAACGGAAGAGTTTGTCGATACCAACCAGAAGGTCCTCCGTTCTTAGGTTGCTCACTTCCTGTGCCTTCACCTCTTCCTTGAGCTTATCCATGGCAGCAAGGATCTTGCCACTGTTTGACATACACAGCTCAGTCCTGCCTTCCATCACACTAGGCTGCTCAACTTGAATCTGTCTGGCGTCGGGCTCTGCGTCAGCCTCGTCTATCCGTTGCAACACTTCCTCGGGAGGCTGTTCCTCAGTAGCAGTGTGCACTTCTTGTGTGTCCGCCAATGTAATGTCCTCGAAACCTGGTACAACTTGTGCTGCTGTCAATGTTGCTGCCTCATCATCGGCCAGTGGTTGAATGGCCGTCTCCTGGGTGATGCACAGGTGAGACACGAGCATTCGCCACGCATGGTTCACCGTTGCAGGTGTAATCTGGTGCCAGGCTTGAAGGAGAAATTCAACTGCGTCCTTCACCGTAAAGTTACGCCAAAATGCCTCAACAGTCATGGCATCTGTGGTAGGTCGGGACAGAGGTCCTGGTGGAGATGGAACGGGAGCAGATGCCTCATCAAGGTCTTCGTCGTGATCTTCTTGTAGGGCATGAAGCTCCTCTTGTGTGTCGGTCTTCCTGCGTAGGTAGTCGTACACTTCCTTATGGTAGAAATGCTTCACTGTTGCGATTAGTTCTTGATCGAGTGACTACATTAGTGACGTTGTGCGGGGCGGCAGAAACACAACACGACAATCCTTGTGAAGATCTTCCAGGTATGGAGGGTGACTTGGTGCGTTATCAAGCATAAGGAGTATCTTAAATGGAATGCCCAGTTCCCGACACTTGGCTCTTGCATCAGGGACACACCGCCTCGTGAACCAGTCTGCCATAATGTTCCCGGTCATCCAACCATTTACGGACTTACACCAATACACGCCACTTGCATCCATGTTCGTGAGGTTTCTGTAGCACCTTGGATGTGAAGCTGTGCATACAACAACTGGCCTCATATTGTGGCTCCCAGACAGGTTTACAGCGAACATTACGGTCATCTTACACTTCTGGAGCTTGCGACCAGGGGCTTGTTTCTGTCTTTTAGCAATGTAAGTTGATTTTGGCATGGCCTTGTAATATAAGGACGTTTCATTGATGTTGTAGATCTGGTCCTTGGTGTACTGTCCCCCTTCAATAATCGTTTTAAATATTGCAGGATAGTCTCTCGCGGCCAGCTCATCGGTAGAGGCACGTTCACCAGACAATTTCATGTAACGGAGTTCCTTGCTCTTGAGAAAATCCATCCAACCGATGCCCTGAACGGTTTTTCCACTTTTAACCTTCGAGATGCAGTCTTGTAAAAGAGCTGGGCTTGGTTCCGAATAAATCTTTCATTGAGTGGAACACCTTCCTTTTCTTTCCACATTATGAAGGTGGCAAGATAGCACTCCATTAATATCATAGCACGATTTCCCACCCGTGAATGGCCATCTAGGTCAGAGGCACCATACGTCTTCACTACAGCCTTTATGGCTTCACGGCTCTTCCACACAGTTCTCACTGAAGATTCAGCCAGTCCCAGGGTTCTCCTGATAGCCGTGTTTCCTTGACCCTCCTCCTTCATCTTAATTATCTTTAACTTGGTGGCATGCGTCAGAAGTTTCTTTACTCTTGGGGTTGGAGACATGGTGCAGCAAAGTACAGGCAGCACAAAAAACACCACACATTGTACACAACAGGTTAGCTGTAGAGAGCAGATCCGCACAGTGCACGAGCTGGGACTGTTATGGCGCGCCCGCTTCCTTGTACCCCAAGCTGCGCAGTAGAATGCCCAGGAATTTCTGCGCATCAAGATGACGACACGTGACGCGCTCTGTGAGGGGTGGTCGCGCACTAGTAGAAAATGGTATTTTTGAGCCACTCCTTGCCTCTGCCTCGCGTTCTGTGCGGTAAACTCGCGCATTAAAGGGTTTTTGGTTATGATTTTTGGTCACTCGTGCACAAGCCGAATCGCGCACTGCAGTGACGCGCACTGTGCGAGCCCACTATACTTGTATCGTGTAACAGAGAGAGAGAGAGAGACTAAAGCAGGTGTTCTTAAAGTAGTGCCTTGATACCCCCAGGGGGTATCGAAAAGGCTTCTTGGGGGTATCCAGAAAGGTATCCGGAAAAAAAAAAGTTTCGTGTATGGTAACTACGACTAACTAATCTTGGTGAAAATATAAATAATCTATAGAACTGAACTATTTGTTCATAGCCAGTCTCTCATTTTTTTTTCTTTTACAGTAAACTGAAAGTGGAAGGAGTAACAATATTAGAGACGGGGTATCGGGTTGACTCGCAATTGAATGTGGGGGTATCGAGGCTGAAAAATTTTAAGAACCACGGGACTAAAGGAATGTGATAAACTGATAAGAACTTGGGTCCAAGTCACAGACTATTGTCACATCACGCCATCATTTCGATGACCCAATTTTGTCTGTATTATCACCATATATATATTTTTTTATATAGCTTTAAGTACAGCTCTTGTGCTAATGAGATCAATAAAAGGGATGCCTAATCACCCCAGTTCGAAAAAATATATATCCAGAGCTGATTTAAGTCGTTTGAAGATGGTAAGAATAATATATATGTTATCGGAGTGCACGGGTCCATGGAAATTTTGAGACGAAATACGAAAATGGTAACCCTTTATACTGCCATGTTCAACTGCAGTCGACGAAAATAATAATAATAATAATAATAATAATAATAATAATAACAATAATAATAATGCCACATTTGACGACAAACTACTTATTTTAAAAATGTTTACCCTTAACCCCTGACGTCCTCAGTTTTCTCTGGAAGTTCTGGAACGGAAGAGATTGGAATGGCGCCGCTGTCACGTGGCAACCATTGACACTGAAATGTAAACAAAACTCAGCTGACGCAGACTTAAACAACCCACAAGAGGCCGTGCTGTGTTTAATGAGCTGTGCACAGAAACTGTAAGTGTTCACACACACACACACACACACACACACACACACACACACACACACACACACACATACAAACTAATAGAAAATGAAGGATGAAAGTTCAGTGCATAAGGCAGTACGAACATGATGCAGAATTCTGTGACCCTTGAAAGAAATGTTGGTACTGCAGCTGCGGATAACAAGTATGCCGAGCAGTGGTGTGGAAGCACGACAGGGGCATGACATGTAAAAAATTTAGGAAATGGTGTCATCTGAGAAGTACTGGAATGGATACTGAAGAATAAGGCCAGCAAGAAGGTAAGAAATGTCATGTTGTTTTGCACAAAATGTAAAGCAACAGTGATATTTATATTGCATTCGGATTCCATGAGAGATCTAAAGAAAATGAAAAGATGAAGACTGGGTTGGTGGATATAAAGATAATATAAGCAGATGAAGACTTAGTTGAAGGGGAAAAAAATAAACAGATGAAGATTGAATTCGAGGATATAAAGAAAAAAAAAAATGTAGACTGAGTTGAATGATGTACAGCAAGAATATAAACAGATGAAATGAAACGGATATATTCCTACTTTTAGCTCTTTTGTTCACTGGGTTGATTAAATATTGCAATGCAAATGTCGAAAGTATTATTATTATTATTATTATTAAACTAATATCATCTGTCCCAGTAAGCGGTATTTTATGAAGAGACCGAGGTGCTTTGGTGAGCGATGGGCGCAATTTGTTTTTGCGCATAGCAAGTAGTGGCATCTGAGTGCGTTCTAACCTCTTCCTTGTCAGCTGAATGAGGTTAGTCAGTGTCTTAGATCGCGTTTCCTATAACTGCAACGTAAGATGAAATCACATGGTACAAAACGCCAGAAAAATTATAAGGTAAATATTGACCAATGAAAATGTTGGAGGAAACTCTTGGGAATGAATGCAGAGTGCAGACGTTATTAAAGAAATTAAGAACGACGTATCTACTGCCGAGACATTTTTTAATTGAGTTTGAGAAAACGTGAAGGAAGATTTAGAATTAAGGACAAAGAATTCATAAAAGTAGTAATTTGTGGAACGAGAAAAGGTGACGATGAATAAACGGTGTTGAATGAGGATCGTACAAAATATATGGATCTGCTACATTACGGAGGCAAAGTGAAGATATATCAGATACTGCTTGAGATGGATTTGGAAATATATGAATTTCACCTGACATGGAAGAAAAAGGGGGGAAAATAAGAAACGTAGATAAAAACTGAAACGGAATTAACAGTAAGACAGTATAGTAAAAGTACTGTTCAGTACGAACGTAAGATTTTTAAGTCGAATCATTTCTATACCATTACAGAGAGAGAGAGAGAGAGAGAGAGAGAGAGAGAGAGAGAGAGTCAATGGTTAAAAGGATAATATATTCGACATATTTTATATTTTTCAAACAATACCACTGTATACATATGTATAATCCCCGCATCCGCCACATGAAGTACTGAAAGTTGGTAGTGATAAGCTGTGATGACAAACAAGTGAGTCACACAAACGCGTACCGTTCACGGCCGTAGTCCGTCCCGCTTAGGCATCTGCTCAGAGCGGGGTTGATCAGTACAGGGAGCCAGTGTTGCCACTTCTAGAGATTTATTGTAGATCTACAGATTTATCTGTAGATCTACAGATTTTTTAAACAATTTCAGCTTGTCAGATTTTGGTTGATAAAGAGGCTTAATCTACAGATTTTCAGTTTGGAAGACATTTTCAATATATATATACAGACTTTGCTGCCTTTGTGGATAAGACGAAACTTATCAAATATAAATATTACTTCTGCCTTTTGAGAATTTTTTTTAAAGTCCCACACTAAGACAATATTTCACATGCTGTGTAATCTACCACCTCCACTGGGAGCTGCTAAGTAAAACAACTGCTGCATTTTGATATCAGGGGAGCAAATATAATGTATTTCACCAGGAAATACATTATATTTGCTCTAATTCAGGCATGGATCCTCTATGATAATGAGTTAATATTAATGATTGAATTCGACTTGCCATCACTCAGCAAAGATAATACACCCATTTTCCAGTTTAGCTTATGACCAAGTGTGTGTCAGTTTAGCTGCTAATTCCACCGGATCCACCAATCTATGTAGCCGTTATATGGAATAGCACAGCTGACTACATATTATGTGTTCTGCTGTTATAGTATAACTAGACCACCGTGTTGGAGATCGATGACACTGTCTGTAGTACACGTCAGCCACTCGCCGTCACTGCCTGACACTTTCCACCGAAGGTCCTCTGCCACTAGAAGGTGGAAGCTGGTCTGTTATATTAAGTGGTAGCGTAAGGTGACAGAAATGAGTAGATTTAATATCTTTTTATTAGCCACAGAATAATTAAAACTGCGACCCGAAAGATATGTAATAGCGCTACCACCTCCCTTGATAACTAAATGACTTCTTTTGACGCTGTATGCTCACTGTGCCGAGTTGGGCGCGGTGCTGAGGTCTGCTAAAAGTGAGGTGCCAAGCATTTACATATACTCTGAGCTTATGCAAAAAGCAGGGATAAATGACAACTCTACTAGCACATTATACACCTCTATAGAATGGTATTCAGTACATTCACATATACCAACATAATAAATGGTTCCCTAGGACTTTACATTTACGCACTATTCAGATATCTTTTCACTTCTAACCTTCATTTTATAATTGAAACAGGGTGGCACTTGTGGTCTGCCATCCACCTTCTTTCTATACCACACCTAACAGCGAAATGATATTTGGTTGTTCATCATTCACACTTCATTACACACTGTTAATTATGACTAAGCAGCTTTAAAAATTATTATGTAAAATGTGTGATACTACAACTTCTTATGGAAAAAGATGTTGACACCAGAGCATCGCTCGGCCACACCATTGACGTCCTCGTCGACATTGTTGTCCTAACTACCGTGTAGCCTAACCAGAGTGTAGGGTAGCTAACTATTCAGGAACATCCACATGAAATCCGCGAGTACGGACACGTGGTCTCAGTGGGTTCCTTAATTGGCTCCTTAAATAGTAGCCTAAACCACAAATACAGGACAAGACCACAATAAGTAGAAGACCAGTGCCAGGACCAAAATAGAAAGGAGAAAGGTATGAAGGAAGATAGGACAGTACATAAGGCTCTAAATCGGTCCTGTTCAGGTGGGAGAGAAAGGTAAGCTCCTTTAATACATGAGACAGCCTATTCACATTCAAGGAAGTAACATTGAATGAAGGTAAAAAGGGTCGTAACTGGGATGAGAAGTTCACTGACAAAGCTAGATGATGCTTGCTAGGCAGAACTGCTATCTCTTTACTGTGTAACTCACAAAAATCAGGTGCAACATAGTACCCCTTTACTGTAAGGAACTGATTCTGTAAGGCACAAGTCACAGTTACGTCCTCTGTCTCAGGAAAGTAAAAGTACTGTTTCGCATGAATATGAGCATGGAAAACTGACTTCAATTGAATGGGTTGGAAGGTGCAACGTTGTAGAGCAGAGGAAGTATTTGTGTCCAACAAGGCCCTCTTACACTCCTCTACCTTTAATGGTACGAAGACAAAATGGAAAGCAGGACATGCATGGAGATCAAGAAATGAGGCCTTACACTTCTCAAATTCATCCACAGTCATTTCTGCTACATATTTCTTGTCATCTGAGACAACCAGCACCTCTGGACCCTCTTCAATAACAACAAGTGTATTATTAGTAGTAGCAAAAGGGAAGGGAATGAACCGCCATGCCTGGTACGTTACAGCATTCCTCATAGGTACCAATATCAGGATGCCTTCATGGGTCAACTGGACCTCTAACAATGGGTAATAATATTCCAGTTGACTCAGATCAAAGAGTGGCATAAGTCCATGCTTCCACATAGCTATATCAAGTGCATTTGTTAGTATATTAGTAGGAAGCAATAAAGCATTAACCCTGTTCAAACTTGCATCGATTAAGCCGTCCACCATATTGGCTGCATGCTTCTCCAAAGCAGTGGTTGACTCGTCGAGAGCATGTAAGTACTCAGCGAATAACACCAAGTTAGCTAGGGTTGGTAGGTTAATTTGGATGTTGTTCACAAGCTCTACTAGATGGTTGGTAGTCCTAATTATCTCGTTAGCTTTGTTAGTGAACTCATCTAACTGTTTATACACATGCATGAGTAATCTATTATTGGCTTTAGCGGCCAGTGTCAAGTCATGCATCTGTCTACCCAATTGCACTACGTCCTTATCTAATGCCGTACCAAAGAGTTGTTGAGACAGGATTCCTAGAAAATCCACAAGTCCTCTCTCAGTACGTGCATGGACATGCTTGGAAAGATCAGAGTGTACGTTAGGTAAAGCGACATGCAAGTTAGTAAGCCTGTCAGTGAGTCTGTCTATATGCCTAGTCTGAAGCTCAACAATTCCATGCAAGGTTCGTTCCAAAGCTTCAGTGTCAGAGTTCGTCAATCATGGGTTTCGATTAAACATCTTTCCCACTTCCAACAGCTGCTGTCTGAGATTCGACAAGCCTTTGGAGACCTCCTTGACAATATCTGGCATTTGGAGATAGCCTTCCATTGGATAGTAGACGCATACTGCATCTTCCACTACCACAACTTCTCCAAGTGGGCTCTTCAGTGCTCCTGGCATAAACGCAGTCGTGTCCGTGTCCGACGTCATTCCATAGGTCCACCCTAAGCAACGCACGAGGAGTATGAGCCACAGCCACATTTTTTTTTCTGCAAGAGTAGATACTCCCTTAATCACTCTTGTTGTGGGATCGTAGCTTGCTGCGATACTCTTGGTTAGGGACAGGTACAGACGAAGACATAGACTGCGACGAAGACACAGGGGACAACACATCAGACAAATGGTTAGTTAGGCCTAGCTCTTGACTTACTAGTTTGATCCTATCAGCATGTACTACCTCCTGAGTTCCATTAGCTTCATCCTTTATTCTATAAGTATTTCCACGTACTCGTTCCACAACGGTATATGATCCGCGGAACTTAGGTCTGAGCTTGGAAATTCTCTCAGGGTTGTGGATCATGACCTTCTGGCCTGCCTGTAACGTCTTTTCTTGACTACCTTTGTGTTGTTTCGCCATCATCTCCGCTTTTGAGGCTTTTAACCTTTTTCGTACTTCACTGTGTATACGTTGGAATTTCAACAACTGTACCTTTGCATAGTCTTCTTCATTGTATACTGGAGTAGGAGGTCCAGCCAACAAATCGTAGGGTAACACTTTCTCTTCTCCATAAAGGATATAATGAGGAGACTTCCCAGTTGATGAATTTTCTGAGGAGTTGATGGTAGCCGGTACATGTGATAACCAGTCTTCCCAGTTATCCTCTTGATTTGAGGTTATTATTGGTCTCAAGACTTCCAGTATCTTCCTGTTTGTCCTCTCCACCAGGCCATTGCTCTTAGGACTGTAAGGTGTTACAAAAACTTGCTTTAATCCATACATACGACAGATTTCTTGTAACACCTGGTTACGAAATTCACTGCCATTATCGCTGAGCAATACCCTAGGTGTAGAGTATGGACAAATCACTGAAGTCACAAAAGCGTGCGCCACCTCCTCTGCAGTTTTCGTCTGTAAAGGTGCTAAAACAGTGAATCGTGAAAAATGGTCCACTGCCAGCAGTACATAACTCGAACCTTGACGACTTCTCGGCAACGCTAAGAGATCAATGGAGACTGTATCCCAGGGTTTTTCTGGTAGAGGATACTCTAAGATGGGAGTCGGAAGTCCCGTCGTTCCTCGTATTTCCGCCCATTTGACACATTGACTGACGTGGGCTTCTGTGTCCTTCCTCATGGTCGGCCAATAGTATTTCTTTCTCACCTCACGTATGCATCTATCGCGTCTGGGATGAGCCGCTTGAGGTACGTCATGAACTAACTGTAGCATGGCTTGCTGTAAGGTAGCAGGAACAACCAACTGATATGCAGTGTCCTTCCTTGGGGGTTGCTTATACAAAAGACCTTGTTGAAGATGGAAATAAGTCATCGGTACTGGGAGTTCAGGTAGACAACTCTCGTCGCCAGACTCCAAGGCATAGATGACTTGAGACCACATCACATCCTTACGTTGTTCCGCTTTTACCGTGTCTGAGGAATACTCAGCAAGAGCAACATCCTCGGCTATGGTAGCAGCAATGTTTCTACTCAGCGCGTTGGCTACAACATTTTGGCGGCCCGGTAAATATCTGACCTCTGGATCAAACTCCATTACCTTGCTAAACCAACACGCAACCTTACCGTGCAAGTTCTTTCCGTTAAATAAGTTGCGTATGGGTGCATGGTCAGTTAAAATAATTATCCAGTAGCCAAAGATAATATCCCGGAAATGTCCTAACGTCCACACGACTGCTGATGTCTCCAAATGTGTCGTCAAATAGTTCTTCTCTGGGGGTCTTAGTGCCCTACTAGCCTATGCTATGGTATGTGTCTTGCCTTGCTCATCCTTCTGCTGTAACACCCCTCCTAGACCCAAACCTGAGGCGTCCGTGCACAGATAGAAAGGTTGAGTATAATCAGGAAACGCTAATACGGGTGCTTCTGACATGGCTTGTTTGATCTCGTTGAAGCTTTTCTCTTCCGAGGGTCCCCATTTCCATGCAGCATCCTTTTTAAGTAGCGTCGTTAAAGGTGATGCTATGATGGCATATCTGTGGACAAAACTCCTATAAAAGCCGGTGAGGCCTAGGAACGATCTTATCTGATCCTTGTTCTGTGGTGTAGGAAAATTTAACATTGGCCTTACCTTGTCTGGCACAGTCTTGATGCGATTACCATCAACAAGGTGTCCTAAAAGTCTAATACTGGACTTCAAAAATTCACACTTTGAGAGCTAAAAGCAGTAATGGGACGCGACTCTTCGGTCAGCTCCACCTGCCAATACCCTGACGCTAGATCCAGACAAGTAAACACAGTATTTCCCTTACCTAACGATTGAAGTAAGTCTCGCAGATGCGGAATCGGATAACGATCCGGTACAGTTACCTTGTTCACTTGCTGAAAATCCACAACAGGTCTCACACCACCGTCCTTCTTAGGCACCAGAAAGAGTGGTGCATTCCAAGGCGAGAAGGAAGGCTGGATAACTTCATCATGAAGCATCCTTTCAACTTCCTCATCCACTGCTTCCCTTTGGCTGTGCGGTAGATGGTATGCGGGCACATAAACTGGATTTGTACCAGGGCATAAACCAATATGATGCTTCACCCTATCCGTCCTACCCAGCGCTTCTCCTGGAAGTGCTACTACGTCGGAAAATTCTCTAAGGAGGGCTAGGAGTCGCGTTTTATGGTCTACATTATCCGTGACCTTCACATATTGCTCCAGCTGTTTTTCCTTAGCCAGACGTACGGGTTCCAACTGAGTCGTTGCTTGAGATGTAACTACAGGAGAGATCACCGGCACGTCGTGAACTTCCTTTATGGGGGCACCATAGCACATCAAGTCGGCTATATAACAACCATCTCTGAGCTTAACTGCGCCACCACTCATATTTGTGATGAAGAGGGGCATCTTCTGGTCTTGCCCAAAGCTACTCAGAGTCGATTCCAGAGACAATGCCTTATGTTTTACAGTCTCAGTTAAGCATGCTACATCAGTTCCCACCAACACGTCAGGTACTCGGACAGGAATTTTACAGACAGTTCGACTGGGTAAGTGGTGATTACCACTCACTATAGCCCTGACTTTCTTCCAGTCCATACCCTCCACTTCGTGTGCATCCGGGGACTCCCTTGACGCTTCACTTGTCGGGGTCACAGCTGGTTGAATGGCTCCTGATTGGATGCCAGTTCCAGTTTGTGTCGCTGAGGAATTAAGGCCTACAAACTCTTTCCCATTAAAGGAAATGGAATGTCTTTGAGGGTGTATGACTATGTCATACTCCTCCATGGTTTCAAAGCCTAACAGCCCATCAGCTGGCAGAGGAAAATCCTCAACCACATAAAATGTAGCACGTAACATAGGAGATTGTTTATCTGCCCTCAATGTCAATGACACCTGGCTTACAATCTTCATTCTACTCCCTGTCACACCTGTCAACATTACATCAGGTCCTGATAATGTCCAGTTTGTTAGAGGCATTTCACTTTTAAGTCTTTCCAGCACTTTACTAGAAATAATGTTTGTACACGCCCCTGTACCTACGATCAGGGACACTTGGCCTTTCCCTATGATCCAAGGAATAGATAATAAGTCCACCTTAGTAATAGCTGCCACACACGCATCGGTGGATTTTACTATTTTAATTACTTTTGCGTGCGGCCCTGAGCTTCCCCCGAACTGGCTTGGTACCCTAGTTTCTTCCTCTTTTCAATGACAAAGGGGCAATAGTCCGTTTCATGAGGACAATGCCCATGTATGGCACACCACCTTGGCCCCATTGACTTCGTAGCAAGTACTTTGATGCAGTCTGTGTTTGAAGGTGCCTGAGTAACAATAGGCCTTGAGACTGTCTGACCGGCGCTACAGGAGGCAAAGTCTGTGGGATACTAGCAGTAGTCAAGTTAGTGGGTGCCATATTAGGTACAGGTATCTGCCACAAAGGAGGAGGGTTAGTCTGACTTTGCACGCCCATATTGTTAGTCCTGCCCCAGGTATTTGGATAAGGGCCCTGGGTTTGCATGCCAATATTAGTATTCATGTCCCATTGATTAGGATTCTAGGTTTGCTTGCCAATACCATCTGTGTTTATACCCCATGCATTTGAATACGGAACAGAAAATAAATTCTGTCCAAAACCTTGTGGTGTACTGAAAACATCTGAAGTATAAACAGGTATGTGAGTGGTTGTAGTACTATCAGTAATGACTGGATTTTGAATATCCTGAGTGACCAAAGGTACTGTTGTAGTCTCAACTTCCACAGTTTCCTCACTAGGAATATCCTCATTTGCAAGACTAGTGGCCATTTTGGATCTAATTGATTGCTCTGGGACTGTTGAATAAGTATGACCAGAACGCAAATGCAAAACGTTCAAATCCTCATCCAGTCTTTCAGAAATATCCTCATCACCTTGATCCTCAATATGTCCTTCACTCATTTTATGTCTGAGCACTTTTATTTGATGTTTCAACCCACTCATAAAATTATGAGTCTAGTGGGGTTGGCTGATCTCTATTTCCCCTAATTCTACGTCCCCACTTTTTCACTGTATCCATCTAACTTTGTCAGTAATTATTCCCCTACCAGTTACAGGAAGATAAACTGACATAAAAAAGGATAGTTACGGTAAGTGACAGAGAACGGAACACATATAAAATACACAGAAAATATATTTATTTCAAGGGAATTCTGAGAAACCTTTATTTCCACACATTAACTAACTAACGTGTGTTGATCAAGTGTGTGTTTGTGTGGATTACTAATGCATGGACACTACCTAGATATGAAAGTCCAGGATGATGTTCCACATTCCACGTTCCACACTCCACCAGACTCCTCCAACCATACACGGCAGCCCGCTCGCTGTGGGAGTTAGCAAGCGACTGGTTCGCCTAGCAGCACGCCAGGCAGTGACGCCACACGACGCACCACAAAGCCCGCGCTCGCTCCCCCTCGGCTCGCCTCGGCCGTCCGCGCCTCTGGAGTTGCTAGAAGTCGCTGGTTGACCCACTCCTCACCACACTGGCTTGATCTCTCCTTATCTCGCCTCTCACACACGAGAGCGAGATTCTTGCCAGTTTGCCTTTGAAGATGGAGATATCTCGCACACCACAGGGCGAGATAACTGCCAGTTTGTGCTTAAGATAGGAATCTCGCACTGGCAGAATAATGGGAGGAATTAATATTCACCACTCCAGTTTATCTGCTCCACTTAACTCACTGGTAATTAGTCCCCTTACAAGAGTAGAGTAAGATTTTTCCGTTTCACCTTCAGGAACGAGCGATTGCAAGGGTTACTGGTTCACAGCATAAATCCCTTTAGCACTTGTATCGTATCCCAGCACTGAGCACCAAATTTATGTGTATCGTTCCAGCGCTAGCCACCAAATTTATGTGTCAGTTTAGCTGCTAATTCCACCGGATCCACCAATCTATGTAGCCGTTATATGGAATAGCACAGCTGACTACATATTATGTGTTCTGCTGTTATAGTATAACTAGACCACCGTGTTGGAGATCGATGACACTGTCTGTAGAACACGTCAGCCACTCGCCGTCACTGCCTGACACTTTCCACCAAAGGTCCTCTGCCACTAGAAGGTGGAAGCTGGTCTGTTATATTAAGTGGTAGCGTAAGGTGACAGAAATGAGCAGATTAAATCTTTCTTTATTGGGCACAGAATAATTACAACTGCAACCCGAGAGATATGTAAGAGCGATACCACCTCCCTTGATAACTAAATGACTTCTTCTGACGCTGTACGCTCACTGTGCCGAGTTGGGCGCGGTGCTGAGGTCAGCTAAAAGTGAGGTGCCAAGCATTTACATATACTTTGGACTTATGCAAAAAGTAGAGATAAATGACAATTCTACTAGCACATTATACACCTCTATAGAATGGTATTAAGTACATTCACATATACCAACATAATAAATGGTTCCCCAGGACTTTACACTTACGCACTATTCAGATATCTTTTCACTTCTCCTAACCTTCATTTTATAATTGAAACAGGGTGGCACTTGTGGTCTGCCATCCACCTTCTTCCCTATACACAGTAGGGTGGATCGTTTTTGCACTTTTTTAGAAATTCAAAATCCAATAGTGTTCAAAAGTTGTGTACCCATGAGAAAAAAATTACTGTGAAATATCAAGTTTCTACAACACTATCTTCTGCCTCCCCAAGGTGCACAAACTTTGCAAAATTCAAGAAAATATATGATACAATTTGGACTTTTTAACTATACTAAGCAGGGCATAAATCATATAGCAATAGTTATAAATATTTTCTAGTTTGCTTCCTAAACATACAGAGAAAAGTTGCTCTTTACTAAATAATATCTTCTGCCTCCCCAAAGCATCAGTTTATAAAGAAATTTTCCTGAAATAGCCATTTTTTAATAATATTTCTAAAAATCAAAATAGAGCCAAAAACGCTTCTAATAGTTGAAAATATACTATTAGGCAACATAAATGTCTGTATTTCAAGTCTGAGTGCTGTAGTCTAATATCTTCTGCCTCCCCAGATAGGCTTCATGTCATGACATGTCACTACATGTTTCCTCTTCTCTCACTGTCAGTCAGTCTTTACTTGTCTGTTATTTTATGTATGTTTACTTGTCTTTACTTGTCTGCTTCCTACAGAAAGGTCTGATTTGATTCAAAGGATGGCCTGCCACGAAACAAGACTTGCAAGTATGTGTCCCATTTTTGGGACACCAGATGATTTAAATATGAACTCCCTCCCAGCATATCATGATGTAATGAGATATTATTTGTATGTACGGCAAAATCTGAAGACCTCTAAAAAGGAGCCAACATTTTCTGAGATAAGTGTTGCTGTCATTTCAAAGGTGAAGTCTGTGTGGCAGTGAGCTTCAATTCCAACTGTGTCTGATGAACGAGTTGGGCAGATGTTGAAAAGCTATCACAACAAATACAAAATATTACAAAAAGCCAGGAAAAGAAAGGAAGGACATTAAGACTTACCAAGAGAAAGTACAAGCTTTTCAAATAGATGCTTTGGACAGATTATTTGATATTGCAGCTTGCAAATGTAAGGACTTCAAGACATGTAAGTGTGAGAAGGAGAAAAGAGTACAACAAATGGAGCAAGAATTTTTAGTGGACCAGAGAACAAAGAGAAAAATGGTTATTGGATCTTAAGATGCTACCACAACTAAAAGAAATGTAAAACGACTGAATAGAAAACAAACAATACTGGGACCAAGTTCAAGCACTGACTCCTGTGAAATTCAATTGTATTGTAGTACAAGTTCAGCAAGTGAAGACGATGAAGATGATTTTGCTCAACATCTGCCTGTTTTGCTCTAGCAGGCAGATGTTGAGCAAAATCATTTTCGTCGTCTTCACTTGCTGAACTTGTACTACAATACAATTGAATTTCACAGGAGTCAGTACTTGAACTTGGTCCCAGTATTGTTTGTTTTCTACTCAGTCGTTTTACATTTCTTTTAGTTGTGGTAGCATCTTAAGATCCAATAACCAATTTTCTCTTTGTTCTCTGGTCCACTAAAAATTCTTGCTCCATTTGTTGTACTCTTTTCTCCTTCTCACACTTGCATGTCTTGAAGTCCTTACATTTGCAAGCTGCAATATCAAATAATCTGTCCAAAGCATCTATTTGAAAAGCTTGTACTTTCTCTTGGTAAGTCTTAATGTCCTTCCTTTCTTTTCCTGGCTTTTTGTAATATTTTGTATTTGTTGTGATAGCTTTTCAACATCTGCCCAACTCGTTCATCAGACACAGTTGGAATTGAAGCTCACTGCCACACAGACTTCACCTTTGAAATGACAGCAACACTTATCTCAGAAAATGTTGGCTCCTTTTTAGAGGTCTTCAGATTTTGCCGTACATACAAATAATATCTCATTACATCATGATATGTTGGGAGGGAGTTCATATTTAAATCATCTGGTGTCCCAAAAATGGGACACATACTTGCAAGTCTTGTTTCGTGGCAGGCCATCCTTTGAATCAAATCAGACCTTTCTGTAGGAAGCAGACAAGTAAAGACAAGTAAACATACATAAAATAACAGACAAGTAAAGACTGACTGACAGTGAGAGAAGAGGAAACATGTAGTGACATGTCATGACATGAAGCCTATCTGGGGAGGCAGAAGATATTAGACTACAGCACTCAGACTTGAAATACAGACATTTATGTTGCCTAATAGTATATTTTCAACTATTAGAAGCGTTTTTGGCTCTATTTTGATTTTTAGAAATATTATAAAAAAATGGCTATTTCAGGAAAATTTCTTTATAAACTGATGCTTTGGGGAGGCAGAAGATATTATTTAGTAAAGAGCAACTTTTTTCTGTATGTTTAGGAAGCAAACTAGAAAATATTTATAACTATAGCTATATGATTTATGCCCTGCTTCGTATAGTTAAAAAGTCCAAATTGTATCATATATTTTCTTGAATTTTGCAAAGTTTGTGCACCTCGGGGAGGCAGAAGATAGTGTTGTAGAAACTTGTTATTTCACAGCAATTTTTTTCTCATGGGTACACAACTTTTGAACACTATTGGATTTTGAATTTCTAAAAAAGTGTAAAAACGATCCACCCTAATACACAGTTAACAGCGAAATGATATTTGGTTGTTCATCATTCACACTGCATTACACACTGTTAATTATGACTAAACAGCTTTAAAAATTATTATGTAAAATGTATGATACTACAACTTGTTATGGAAAAAGATCTTGACACCAGAACAAGTGTAGTCAGATTGGATGGTTGATTTGGCTTGAAACCAAGGGGATCTATTCTTTTTCATAAGGAAGGCCCATCAAAATTCATGCAACCACAATTTTGTATTCAAGTTGTGTGACAGGCCCAGTTCCATTTAGTAACAACTGGCTATACAAGTCCACTGTTCTTAAAAAAAAAAAAAAAAATGTCTGCCATATTATCTGTAACCTCTATATGGTGTTATTATATTATGACCAAATTGTATCTTCAACATGTGGTATGTAGTTCGGGAAAAATTTGTGAGGTTCAAGAGGAATGCAATTGAAAATTTGGATGGGATAGTTCTCCATTTCCACCCAAGGAATGGTCACTTTGAGAGATCTACAGATTTCTACAGATTTATTGGCGTCCAGCTTCAGCTTTACCAAAATTTTTGGTGGCAACACTGGAGAGAGCGGCGCGTTGGTGGCAGGTTGCATCATCGGAGTCGTCTCTAATTCAGGTGCAGGATGTAAGTTGGATACTGTATATAATGTATACGGTACATACACATACATAAAGTATAATATATGATCTCACCTCCACTTCCAGACACGCTTGCACTTGGATAAAGGCATGCGGATATGGGAAATATATACACACTGACTCACTTATATAGACATGCCTGATTTCACAAATATAAGCAAAGCCCTGCATACATGCGTACGTCCACATCCTTACATTCACAGTGAAGCACATACCTGTACAGTCATGGACAAAGACCGCCAACACACAATGATTCTGGATCTTGTGTACTACGTGAATTCAATCCGCCAGTTGTAATAAAGGGTAAGAAATGGGAGAAGGAGGCTATGTCAAGGTACGGTTCTACGATATTTAATGATGAGGTGAAAGAAACATAATGAAAACAACAAGTGTCGCAGAACTTTTGCTGGACTATCATGTACGTACATAATTACGGATACACATTTACGCTTGCACACTTCTCTTAACCCCCTACACACACACACACACACACACACACACACACACACACAATGTGGAATCATAATGTCTTTTTCTGCCACTGAGCTACATGAAATGTGCTACAAAGGGCGAAAATCTGGGCCAAGATAGAATAAAAAGTATCAGCAGGGTAGGTGCAGTACTGTACCGGACCAGTTGGTGTTTGCCAACAAAGATTCGTGGTAATCGTTGTAATTGTGATAGGAGATTTATCAGTTACGCTGTGGTGCAGCTGAGATAAGGGAGCTATTCTGTTGAGGATGACAAAACAGTAGGTAAATGTCAGTGTTAGCGCTGCTATCGTCACAGGTTCTCACACGCTGCCTTACCTCACGATTACTTTTGGTGAGTGTCAAAATATACTGAAGTTTTAATTGCTAGTATCTGTCTGTCTATCTATATACTGTTGTAGCTACTATTTAGGCGACTTCGTAAATTGCAAGAGGTAGGTACAGCCTTCACTAACACCTTCACCAGTAGAAGGCTGTCCAGAGTTAAATAAAATCGTTTGGTGGTAGCAAAAATCAAATAAAAAATGCGTTATCTGTCTGAAAGAATTGAACATTCACCTCGGTTTTGGTGGGGTCATGAAGCATCATTTCTGGATGCTGTTGAGCTTCACCCTCATCATGTACAGTCAGGGAAAGTTCCGCATTACCCACCTCCCGAAGCACTGGTGTGAAACGGGTGAATGTGAAGCAGCAGCCAGGCCTCACATGTCTGGTAACTGTGAATGTGAAGGAGGGGGAGGCGGGGGATTGGGGGTCCAGGAGGGTTTAGTGATAGATTAGGAATCACGTGAACAGTGGGTGTGTAATGTAGGACCTGGATTGTGTGTTGGAGTTAATTTAGTAAGGATAGATGACAGTGTGATTTTATGAGAAAAATTACGTGTGTGTCTGTAATGTTCTTAGGAAGGTTATGGAAGTTTGCTGGGTTCGGAGAGAGGTTTGAATGCTTTCATTCCTTCTCGACTTAACATGAGAGGTTTCCCCAGGAGGTATTCATAATGATATATATTTTGTGTTGAAAAAAAAAAAAAAATTATACATGCGTATATATATATATATATATATATATATATATATATATATATATATACACGCACACATATAAACACACACACACACACACACACACACATATATATATATATATATATATATATATATGTATATATACAGATAGGGGGACCACTGATGCCATATTCATTGTTCGACAGCTTCAGAAAAAATATATTGGTAGAAGGGATCTTTATTTTGTTTTTGTTGATTTGGAAAAAGCCTTTGACAGAGTCCCTAGAGAGGGGGTGAAGTGGGCAATGAGAAAGCTTGGCTTGGAGGAGTGGCTGGTTAGGGTGGTTATGGCCATGTATGTGGGTGCTCGCACCCAGGTGAGAGTGAGTGGAGATTTGAGTGATGAGTTTTCCGTGAATGTTGGTGTGCATCAGGGGTCAGTCTTGAGTCCCATGTTGTTTATCATGGTACTTGAAGCCCTTTCACGTGACTTTAAAAACGGACTCCCGTGGGAGTTGTTGTATGCTGATGATTTGGTGTTGATTGCAGAGAATGAAAGGGAGGCGGAGGAAAGGTTTAGGAAGTGGAGAGATGGTATGGGGCAAAAGGGTTTAAGGGTAAATGCAGATAAAACAAAAGTGATGATATCTAGGGTTGGTGGCGGTACTGTCAAAGACGAGGGAGAGTGGCCATGTGCAGTTTGCCACAAGGGCGTGGGAAGTAATTCCATCTTGTGCGGTGTGTGTGATAAATGGGTGCATAAGAGATGTAGTTGTATCAGAGGTAGACTGCGAGATAATGTTGATTTTATGTGTACGGCGTGCCGGGGTGAGCAGGTGTAGATTGTCAGACGTGAAAGGATTGAACTTGCTGGTGAATCTCTTGAGTGTGTGGAAGAGTTTTGTTATTTGGGAGACATGTTGTGTGCTGGAGGTGGGGCTGGACCTAGCTCTGTGGCTAGGGTGAGAAGTGGTTGGAAGAAGTTCAGGGAGCTCTTGCCTCTCCTGACATTGAGAGGGCTCTCCCTACGTGCTAAGGGGTCTTTGTATGCAGCATGTGTTATGAGTGTAATGCTGTATGGCAGTGAGACCTGGGCAGTGAAGGAGGAAGATATTCGCCGGCTCAGACGTACAGAAATGACAATGATTAGGTGGATGTGCAGTGCGTCCCTGCGTCCAAGGCCTGGAGGGGCTGGGTTTACAATGGAAGAGTTGAGAGGTAGGATGGGACTGGAGTGTATTGGTGTTGTGATGAGGAGAGGTAGATTGAGGTGGTTTGGACATGTGGAGAGGATGGGGGATGATAATTGGGTGAGGAAGGTGAGAAGTGTTAATATTGGGGGTGGGGTTATGAGGGGTAGACCGAGAAAGACATGGGACGAGGTCATTAAGTGTGACCTTAGGGTTAAGGGACTGAACAGGGAGGCTGCAATGGATCGTGCAGCGTGGAGAGCCGCCATTAGGTGACCAAGGCCGACACATGCAAGCATGTTGGAGCCTTTAAAAACGAAAACGATATATACAGTATATATATATAGTATATATATATATATATATATTATATATATATATACAGTATATGTTTGTATATACAGTATATATATATATATATATATATATATATATATATATTATATAGATAGATACAGTACATATATACAGTATATATATATTATGTATATATATTATGTATATATATATATATATATATATATATATATATATATATAAAATCATATGTATATCTATCTCTATCTATTTATCTGTGTGTGTTTATGTATAAATGTAAATTCGTATAAATTTGTTTATCCTCTGTCGTCCCACTGTAAACATCCACCTGTAAATATTTACAGTGTTATTTTAGTAAACTTAGAGTCAAGGGTAGTGTGTAATAATAATAATAATAGTAATAATAATAATAATAAATTATTATTATTATTATTATTATTATAAATATATGAACGATTAACGGGTTTTTCGTTTTCCTATAGACAAAATAACGTGGGAAGTCCTAATTACAATATCAGTCTCTGTAACTATCATTCCTATCGAACATTCCAAATGAAGCGAAAGAAGCATACCTTTGACAGTAAACTTGTATTGACATGAGCAACTCTTCAAACCCTCCCACCCCCGGCCACCCTCCCTCTCACTCACAGCATCCAGACTTGTGGGGTCTGGCTACCCCTTCGTGGCTATTCGTCGACCACCAATGCTCCGAACAGTGGGTAATGCTGAACTTTCCCTGACTGTACATACAGTCCGACACCAAATTTCCAACATTTGTCGTCTGCTACTTGCCACATTTACACGACTGGTTTATATTCCGAAACAGAGAGAGCATGATATGTTTCGCTGCTCATAGTTTTTTATGTGATATGCGTCAGCGAGGAAAGTGCTGGACATTCCTGAAGTTTGAAGGAGTGGAGTAGTAGGTGAATTGAGTGCTGGACATTCCTGAAGTTTGAAGAAGTGGAGTAGTAGGTGAATTGTGACCCGTGGGAGACATTTAAAAGCCAAGGAGTTGAAAGTAAGCCGAGCTGGTTAGTACGGTCTCCAGCAAAAATAGAGCGACCGGCTCGACGAGCAGGTTGGTATACGTGGCACCACCGCAACCCCAGTTCCACCCCCCTCTCCCTCGTTCCCATTCATTCATCTGCCCTCCACCTTCCCCACATCCTAGAGCAAGACTCGCATTGTCTCAACCACTCTTCCATCATCCATTTGTCTTGGGAAATAATGGTTTTGTTATGCTAACGAATAAAAACACATTACACAGTGCCTTAATCCAGGGTATAGTTATTTATACACCACGATCTGAACACAGGGTGATCTAGTAGTATATTTGTATGATGGTGAAGTCTTTAATCATACAATTTATCATTTTGATGGTTCTATCCAGTCAGTGTGTAACATTAAACAGTCGGAAGCTATAAGTAGATGTTTGTAGTGATCGGTGGTGTGTGTGGGGTAGCTGACCGTCGCACGTTGTGGTGGGGGCATATGGAGATGGGCCCGGGGTCGACGGCTCTGCCGGGGTGGATAGTGTGTGTGTGTGTTCTTACCTAATTGCTCTTACCTAATTGTATCTTTACAGGAATGAGTCAAGCTCGTACTGTCCCGTGTCTTAAACCATATTTATCGTACATATCCTTAAATTTGTGAATTGTTTTGGCACACACTATTTCATTCGGTAGTGCATTCCATTGATCAATTGCTCTGTTTGGGAAATTGAATTTCCTTACGTCTTTATCACCTCTCTTATGCAGTTTTTTGCAGTGTCCTCTTGTTGATGCTTCCCCATATGTTATCATTTGTCTATTTTCTCCTTCCCTGATATTTATATAGTATTATCATTTCACCTCTTTTCCTTCTCTCCTGTAGTGTTGGTAGATTTAGTTTATTTAGTCTTTCTTCGTAGCTTAGATCCCTTAAGCTTGGTATCCATCTTGTAGCGGCCCTTTGAACTTTTTCAATCTTGTCTGTGTTTTTTGTGATGAGGACTCCAGGCTACTAATGCATACTCAAGGGTTGGTCTGATGAATGATGTTATTATCCTTCTTAGCATGTCTTCATTTATGTATGTGAATGCTATTCTCATATTTGCAAGCAGTGTATACATGTTCCGTACCTTAATTCTCACTGATGTGGTCAGCCGGAGATAGTCTGTAATTGATAATCACACCTAGGTCCTTCTCTCATTCTGATGTGTGTAGGGTTTTATTTCCTAACGTATAATCCCAATCAGGTCTTTTTCCACTTTTACCAAACTTGATTATGTAATGTTATGAATGTTGTCCCACCGGTATTCACCAGTGTGATGCTAGTGGTAAGACCTTTTATGCCACTGGCTGACACCAGTGTAAAACCTGAAACTTTATCCCACCAGTTGACACCAGTGTAATGATGATAGGGGTATGTATTTTCTTACCTGTTGTGGGTATTGATCAACTCACCCATGGATATACAAGTGGTACTCGACTTAATATAGTGGATGGTAAATATTTATGAAAAGAATGAATTGTGGTAGCGTTTGTAGTTTTTGGCCGAGTTTAGATTTAGTCGGTACCTCAGGTGGTTGTCGTTCCCTCAGCGAAGGAATCTTGAATTGGAAGGGGAGTGAATTTGGCTTGAGGACATAATTTCCTTGATTAGGTATACTAATAAAGAAAAGAAAATGCTATATACTTTACTTTAATAATTCTGTTAATTTCCACAAAAAAACATTTCTTCATTACATGACCCTTTTTAGTATGGGAGAAGATTGTAAATGTTTCTAAGGCTTTTGGGTGATCATTCCTCTAACATTATTACCAGAAGAAACAATTTTGATACACGCGAGATATGGAGTCGTTGTACTTTACTTTCTTTTTGGCCGTTACTCTTGGGCTCAACATTGGCCTCAAGACAGGGACACTTTTACGGATATTATTTGTCTGTTCGGGCTGGCATAGCCTCGAATCAATAAGAATGATTATTTGTATTCATTTTTCACCCATATAAGGTATTCTCCTCATATAGTTTTCTCGGTTCTCACATCAAATCAGTATTTTTTTACAGTTCACCATCGACAATGTTATATAATCACTAGAAATACATAATCTCTCGGGCCTGTCTAGCCTCGAGGAATAATTAAAAAAAAAGAAATACAATCACTAGGAACACCTCAATCACTCGGGCTTGTTTAGCCTCGAGGTACAACTTAAATATTACATTATTGCTCACAATCAGTAAGTTCCCTTCCACGCTCCTGATTATAATTTTTCTAATAAACTAATTTTAAAGAAAGAGAACAGTTGATGAATTTGAATTTTCCTTTCCGTTACAGAACATATCACTTTTATACTTCTATTCCTTATCTACAAAAAAAGAAAGTTCACTTGATAGAATCATTAACACATCAACTACCTTCGGTTTGCAATAATAACTCGTGAGTGGTGCAAGTGTAAGTGTAAAAGTCTATGGGCAATACTTGGGAATAATGGCGTGCTCCCACGGTCGTCGCCGCCGGTGTCTGGGGACTAAACGAACGTCTGTTACACACGATGTCTGGGCAGCAAGTCACTAAGTTAAACTCTCAACAATATTACTTCTCATAGTTCATAATAAGTAAGGATTAAACAAAGAAAAAGAGGGGGAGGAAGAAGAAATGTGGACGACTCACCTAAACGGACGTCTGTTACACACGATGTCTGGGCAGCAAGTGGGGTATGTCGGGCACTAAGGACGCCACTGCTCAAGTCAAATGAGGTGGTGTTTTTGAAATATAGGGGGTTTCAATTCTCTTTACAATTTATTTAGCAGTGTACCCATGACGCCAGGACTTTTGATTGAATTGGGGAAAATTTGGGATTTATCCTTACTTAAATTAGATACTGATTCTATCACTATCTCAATTTGAATCTGAGAGCAGCTCATGCCATCTAGTGACGGCCAAGATAAACGGGACTTTAAATCCTCACAAATGACATTATTTAGGCCCTTTTGGACTGCTAATCTTACATACTTGTGTTCTAGCAGCTACATTAGCAAGCATTTCACAACTAGGTTACGGAAAGAATTGTATATTCATCATTACTCTGTTTAAGGTTTAAACTCGGCGCCCGGCAATGACGCACAAAGGGAAGGGATAAGCTGCTCGCATGTGTCTTTCATTACTCGGCTTGACTAAGGAATTCCCATAGCTCAACATCCACAATTACATCACCCACTGCATAGATACAGAGATACATACATATAAAAATTGAGTTAGCCCTACAGTAATTATTAATATATGAATTACTACTTAGGGTAGGAACTTATAGACTAATATTCAGGTTACACCCTATCTAACTTAAAATTACAGTACTACTAAATACATACATGAATATCAAATGTGTGGCACTACAATTACATGATACTTGTTCACATTGAATTCCATTTGCCATGTATTACTCCATTCATGAAGTGTATTTAATTCTTCTTGTAGCTCTTTACAAGAGTCTGTGTTAGTAATTTTCCTTTGTATTTTTGCATCATCTGCAGACATATTTAGATAGCTTTCATTTCCAGTGTTACTGTTTATATCATTTATATACACTAAAAACATGATTGGTGCCAGCACTGAACCCTGTGGTACTCCACTAGTCACTTCTTTCCATGATGAGTAGTTTCCCCTTAGTACTGTTCTCATTTCTCTTTTTATGAGAAAATCTTGCATCCAACAAAACAGTTTGCCTCGAATTCCTCCTTGATGGTACAGTTTCCCTAAAAGTCTTTGGTGTGGTACTGTGTCAAGTGCTTTCTTGAAATCCAAATAGATACTGTCCACCCATCCTTCTCTTTCCTGTATTGTGTCTGTTACTCTGTCATAGTAGCTCAACAGATTAGTAACACATGATTTTCCTTTTCTGAAACCAAACTGTCTGTTACCATACTGTGTTCTAGATGATTTACCCAAGCTTTTCTTATAAGCTTTTCTAATACCTTGCTTACAACACTGGTCAGTGATACTGGTCGGTAGTTGAGTGCATTTTGTCTATTCCCTTTCTTGAATAAGGGGACAATATTTGCTTTCTTCCAAATATCAGGTAGTTTACCTTGACTCAAGGATTTCTTGAAAATTAAAAATAATGGTTTACTTAACTCCTTTCCACATTATCGTAGCACCCAACATGAAATATCATCAGGACCATTTGCTTTTCCTCTGTCTAATTTACTTAACTCCTCCTGTGATACTTTTTCTGATATTTGTATATCTGGTAGTATGTGTGGACATGCATGTTCCACATAGTCCCTCTCAAAAAATTTTTCTGTAAAAACCGATTGGAAAATCTTATTTAGTGCTTCACAAATATCTTTCTCTTGTGTATAGGTGATTCCCTCGTCCGTAATGGATTGTATTATATCTTTTACTTTGGTTTTGCTTCTGATGTAGCTGTAAAATAGCTTTGGTTGATCACTACTTTTATTTATTATATCCTCCTCAAACTGTTTTTGGGCTTCCCTCCTTATTCTTGTATAATCGTTTCTTGCCTGTTTGTAATTATTATATGCCCTTTCACTATTGTGTCTTCTGTATCTATTCCACAACAAATCTCGTCTTTCTTTTGATTTTTTTACATTCTATATTGAACCATTTCTGTATTTTCTTATCTGCTTCTTTGTGCTGTGGGATGTACTGCCGGACTCCTATTTCATGAAATTCACAAAATTTTTTATGTACAGCATTTAAATCTTGTCCTCTAAGCTCATTTTCCCAATCAACTTCTAAGAAATACTTCATTAGGTCTTCATAATTTCCCTTTTTATAGTTTAGGCTCTTTTTGTAACTTTCATTGCTGTTAACTATGTCATATGCTATCCTGAAGTTGTAATTTAGTACTGCATGATCGCTTTTGCCGAGTGGAGGGTGATATATTAAACTGTCAATATCATTTTCTTGCCTAGTAAATATGAGATCTAGCATTGAAGGTATATCGAGTCCTCTTTTTCTGGTGGTTTCCCTCACAAGTTGCGTTAGGAAAAACTCTTGCACGAGATCCAGGAGCTTTTGGTCCCAACAGCTTTCTTGGCTAATTATATCTAGAGTATTCCAATTTATATTTGTATTAAAATCTCCAGTTAGTATAATTCTTTCCGATTTCTCTTCCATTTTATGTAGTAATGCTCTTAAACTCTGAACTGTACTCTCTGCCTGGTCCTCATATTCGTCTCTCCCGTGTGTTTGATCTGGGTGGCATGTACAAATTAGCTACAATTACTTTCCCTTCAGATGTGTTGATCTCTACTGTAATCACTTCTACTTGTGAGGGTATATCTAGTTTTATTTCATTGACTTTTAGATTTTTCTTAGTTAATATTATAATTCCTCCTCCTTTTTTAAGTTTCTGTCTCTTCTCCATATATTGTATTCCTCTGAGTTTAGTATGTCATTGGATATCCTTGGTGTTAATTTTGTTTCAGTTAGTCATATTATGTGGTTCATTTTCTCTGACATAATCATTCATCTCTAGTAATTTAGATACCATTCCATCCACATTTGAGTACATCAACTTTATCATCTTGTTTATATACTTGTCATGACATGGTTCTACTACCTTCCTCCTTTTCATTCCCTCCTGTTTATTGTGTGTGTGTGTGTGTGTGTGTGTGTGTGTGTGTGTCTGTGTTTTCCACCAATGCTCTTAAACACGTCATTATCATCACCATGAAGTGTGCATTATAATATTGCCCACTGTGCCATATAATAGTGATATTTAGAGTTTAACGATATGGCAAATAAGCATGTCATTGACATACTCAGTCTCCTGACTGATACCATCCATCAGTCAGTTGACCCACATGGAGAAACTCACGCAGTAGCCCTGGATATTTCTAAAGCTTTCGATAGAGTGTGGCACCGTTCCCTGTTGTCCAAACTCCCTTGTGATGGACTAAACTCTTTTGTTCCTTCGATTTTCTCATATCTCAGCAACAGAAATATAAGAGTAAAAGTTGATGATGTATATTCCAATTTCCACTCAATGCCGGCATGCCGCAGGGATCAGTTCTGGCACCAACCCTGTTCCTCGTTCATATTAATGATCTCTTATCTGTTACCCACAATTCCATCCATTCATATGCAGATGACTCAACACTTCATAGTTTATTCACACTCAGACATCCATTTACAAAGTCTGATATCTCTTACTCTCAACTCAGTACAGCCATCTCTTTAAATCAAGACTTATCCACGATCAGTGAATGGGGACAATCTCACCTTGTCTCAATTAATGCGAGTAAAACTAAATATATACAATTTACTAATAGACAGATATTGCCAGAATCGTATATTACCTTCAATGCTACAAATATTCCCATATCCAAAAGTATTGAAATTCTCGGCGTCTCGCTTAGCAATGCCCTCAGCTGGACCTCTCATGCCAGATCACTCGCTAAAACCGCCTCAAAGAAACTTGGATTATTGTACAGAGTCCGTAACTTCTTCACTGACGAGCATTTAGCTATAATTCATAAGAGTCATGTGCGCTGTCAGCTTGAATACTGCTCACCATTGTGGAATGGATGTGGAGAGGTTGCATTAAAACAACTAGACAAAATTCAGAACAAAACTGTTAGAATTGTTAATAACCCTGCTAATACTAACAAACTACCTCCCTTACAAGTAAGAAGGAATGTTGCCTCCCTTGCATTATTTTACAGATATTTTTATAGAAAATGCTCAGACGAAGTTGCGTCCATTGTGCCACCTCTCCATGCCTTCCATCATGCTACACGGGCATCTGGCAGTGCTCATGACTGGAATGTCACTCAACTATACTGCAGAACTTCTGCCTATCAGAATTTTCATTCCTCGAACAGCATCTCTTTGGAACTCGCTTCCCCAGAGTTGTTTCCCTCCAAACTTCAACCTACAGCTGTTCAAGTCTAACTGTTACAGATATTTTATGAACAGAGGACACCAGTAATCTGGTGCATGGATTTGTTTTATTTGTTTATTCATTTGTTTTTCCTTCCTCTGTTCTGTTATTAAACAAAAAAAATTAATGATCGGTACACAGTAAGACCTTATTTTCTAACTGTTATTCAATCAGATATGCAGTGCAATAGCGGATTACAATACATTAGTTTGAACGTAGCCTTTAACTCTGACGGGTAAGTCAGGCTAAAACACCAGATCTCTGGTAAAACATTCACGATTGTCATTATACCACTGTTAGAGCTTCGTAGCCCACATTTATGTATATGTAACTCATAATTCTTGTAATAGGTGAGTCTTGAGTTTTGGTTAAGTTATTTTGGTAATTGAAGAGCAGGAGGAGTTAAAGATGAATACAGGGAGTTGATCTTGATTTATTATCTTCAGGGACAGTCTAAGTTGAGCAGCGTATGTATTATACAGAGACTTAATATACTAAGTAAGTCTAGTTGGACCCCTCTTGTTATTCGCTGTCTCCACTACCTGCCGGTTCTATGGCCAGTCTCCTTCTGAGCTCAGATTTCTACATTCTCGTTTAGCAGGGGCCGTGTCACGTGTGCTATACCGTTGTTGAAATGTTCTAGAAGCCTCTGTGTGTGTATGTGTGTGTATGGTCACGAGGCGCTGTCTGTGGGCTATTTTGCTGGTAAGAGGCATTCTGGAGAGGTACTAACGTTATTTCCTTGTGGCCCCTAGGATTGACATTGACCTGACCTCTAGACTATATATGTATGTTGCTAGCCATTATGTATTAAGATATTTAAGAGTCCTGACATCGCTCGGTCACGCAGCTGTCCTCCGACAGCAATCATCATTGACATATGCTAATCTGTTAATACATAATATTCTTCTTCTTCACTCTTAATACATAATATTGATTATAATATTGTACAGATAAAATATTCATGGTAATATTGCAATGATCCAGTAATATTACATTTTAAACAAGTTGTATACATAATTGAATAAACACAATATGGTTATATTGGTTATTGTATGACATTTTGTAAGATGTATATGTATAATAGTAAAATGCAAATATGCAAAAAAAATACTTCAAAGTTAAGATTATGGTAAGAGCTATTAATATTTCATATGGAGATAATGATACTGGTATAATTCTATTTCATGTGTCATTTTTTATATATATATATATATATAAAATTAATACTATATACAAAATATGTACACATCATACAGGGGGTTAACTTGGATGCTTACTTTACCCCCACTAAATACTGACTCCAAATTTTCAATTCTTGCATGCATTCTGTGCATTGCAAACAGCACTACTGCAAATACAATACGGAAGATTATAAGGACAGTAGGTGCTGGGCTATACACATAATATGGGTTTCATTGTTTCATTGATCAGTTGCATAGTTTCAAACTTAGGTGAAATCAACTTAATACTTGTGCTCATGTTTAAAGTCCATATTAGGCAGTGGGTGGAAATGTTTGTGTGTATGATTGAGGATGGCGTAGTGATTGATGGTGGATAAAGTGGACATGGATGGTGTAAATACCGCACAGTAGTCTGGTGCTATGTATAATCCTGATGCTGAAGTATGAAATGGTGGTATATCTGGACAGACTATGTAAACTGATGTGTTATGAGTGAAATAAAAAAAACTGTGAGTGTCCGATGCGTGCAAGCTTATCTGGAGCAAAAGTGAAGTTGCAGTGATTATGAATATTGTGATTTCTTATGATAGCCATTTCACAAGGGACTGTATCAGTAGGCTGAAACGTGAAGATGTACGCAGGACAAAGGTGAACATCATGTAAGGATGTGCGGCACTTTCGTTCAATCGTTGATTCACTTGCGAAAGTGACAGTGTTCCATCTCTTGGAGACCATGATGAGTTCGGTGTCTGTGTTGATGTTGATGATGACCAAAGTGTTATTATTCTTAGAAGGGAAGGGGTGTATTTCGTATACTGTGAACAGGTCGTCAGTTATGAATGGTACATGAACTACTACTGATGTTGGTGTTAGTGTTGCTTCTAAATATGGATAGTATTGCATGAATTCCCTAGTTCGGAACAAAGGCTTCAATTTTATGTTTATGTATGCCTTGACAAATTGTCTGACGTAGCTCATGAACTGGAAGTAAGTCAATCGTGATCTTGCTATCACCGGCTTTCGAAATTCCTTGCATAAGTGTCCTGTAACGAACTCTAGTGTTGTCTAATTGGAGTAGAATTGTGCCAGTGCGTTCCGTGATGATGGAGAAGTGTTGGAAAAGTGTTTTGTTACCTTGCATGTCATTTATTTTATCTACACTTTCGAGAGCTATGTTTTCCGCCTTTTTCAGATATTTCACGATTGTCTTCATTGCTGAGTTATGTCCTGCGATGAATTTATCTTGATATGTTAGTACCTGAGCTATTTTATTAAATTTGTTGTTTATTTCTTGAAGGTCTTCCTGTGTAGCCAATCCAAGGATGTTCCCAAGAACTGCACCACCCAGGTCGAACAAACCGCGCTTTTGGGGAGTACGTGTGATGTTGTTCTTGTCGCCCAATACCTCCGTTCCATGAGATGGGAGATCTTGGATCATGATGAGCATAGTTGACTTTGCCTGTTCTGTTTTCCATTTCGCTAACTTCACTATTTCATCCACTTCCTTTGTGTTATGTGCCTGTGAAACATAGCTTCCTATCATGAAATCCAGGGTTCTCGTGGGTCTTGCGATGTTCTAAACAAACGACGTATTTCATAACACCATACCTTAGCAACATGAATTCTTTTTAGCAGAGTGATATGACAGGAATATTTTCACCCCCATCCGTGTTAATACCAAATGATACACAGTTAGCGCCCACTGCGGATACACAAGCACCAAGGCAACACACCCATCCTACAAAATTCAGCACAAACTAAAGATAAAGAAACAAATACGTCAGTTCTAAATGATGAGTGGCAAACCCCCTCTGATGTAGCGAGTGAGGACTTTGTCTCTGATTTGCATACCTATGAAACTATACTTAACAGGGTTCATCGTTCAGCGAAAATCTATTCCAGTATTCCCTCACACAACGATAAACAAGTTCAAGTTAAATTAACAGAGCAACCAGTGAAAATGAATACCGCAGATCAAGCTCAGATATTCGTTTATCATGAGGATAAAACTGCCCTGAAATTCTCTGGCACAGAAAAAGATCGCATTGACGTCATTTCATTGGTCAATCAGTCTCGAACAGATCTTTATCAAGAGCCACATTATAGATGAACAAGAGAAAATTGCTATTTTTTTCCTTCTTGAATTAGGAAAGATGTCCAGCAGGAGACTTATTAGGGTCAGATAAGCTCCTCAGAGCAAAGACATACAGTAGTATGAATTTAAAACTGAACTTTTGAAGAAATTTTCTGGAGCTATGAACTTTTTTTCAGGTATAATCCCAGAATTGCATAAGATTGTAGATCTTGTAAGGGAGCACACTACAAATCATGTGCTCAGTGAAATAACTGCTGATGTCTCTACAATCAAAAGAACATTATTAGCTAACTTAGAAATCTCAAACTGGATAACAAGAGATGGAAAGATGTCCCCAGACCTCGTCGTGGACATCATTGGTTATGTAGCTGCCTTGTGTAAATTACCTGATAGGACCCTTAAGATCGCCAAGACGATCGCCTACACCCCAGACATGTGCTTACTAGACTTAATGAACAAGGTAGAGATGCAGTGTAGCAAAGCAGAGTTGATCGAACCACAATCAAATTCTAGTAGAGTGAGAGTGTCTGAGACAGTATCAGCTGTGAAAACAGCTACAACTACCCCAAACAGAGAACAAAATCGATCGCGAACCGAACGCAGGCAGAGCAAACAACCAAACGTGTCAAGGGTACGATCACAAATACCAGGCTACAGGCAGTTTCATAAGTTTCCGCACAGCCCGAGCAGATCTCTCGCCACAGACAACTCTAAATATGGGAAGTCACCTCGTAGATCACAGTCAGGAGATAGGTCCATTCTATGTCATTATTGTGCAAAACCAGGACACACAAGGAATGAATGCTTTATCAAAACAAAAGAGGATAGACAAAAGACACAAGGATTTGGTCCTTACTGTAGGCATCATAGGTGCCAAGGGCACTGGACCAGTAACTGCAAAACAGTAGAAAAATTAGTGTCTATGTTCAAATCGGGGGAAGACCAAGTCACGACAAAAAACGAACAAACGTAAAGAAAAGCGAGTCTAAAATTCACATAGGAGGCATGTTGGGAAATGAGTGTACCTTGATACCAGCTGTATGTGAGGATCAAAACGTTTCCTTATTTTTAGACACAGGCTTTCCAGTGAACTTAATAACACAAGAAGAAATAAATAAATTTTTTAGAAATAAGAAGAAAGTAACTTTTCTGGAAGAAGCTGATTTAGACTTACATACAGTAGATGGCAAACAAATCACAGTAAAAGGTATGATACGGTTAAACATCAGTTTCACAGAGACCACAAGACCAATCTCTGCATTTTTCTATATCGTTGAAAACTTAGCAATTAAAGCTCATATGTTACTGGGCTTAAGATGCATGAGAACAGAGAAAATAACTTTACTTCCACAAATGAATGGAATAGACTTTGACATTGACCTAACCTCTAGACTTTATATGTATGTTGCTAGCTATTATGTATTAAGATATTTTAGAGTCCTGACACCACATGTTATTGTAGGGCAACTGGAACAGGGCGATAGCAAAGGTGGTGGGTGGTCCTACTCGGTGTTGACAGGGTTACCTTGTCACTCCCCCAGTTACCCACGACATTCCATTATCATATAAATCCAATGTCTGACCCATTGTTTCATATCGTTTTAAAATGCGTTCTTAAATATACCGGTAGTCAGTTAGTCTTCCTTATTAGATATTTGGTAACCAAAACCGTTTGTCCATTTTAACATCCTTCCCTCTCTGTGGCAATTGATGTTTCGGCTGATGATAGGTAATGGGAAAAACCATGGCCACACAGAGATAGAGGAAAGTAGTAACAGACATGGGACACAAGTTGAAGAGCAAATAATTATAAGGTTAACCTGACCGCTACGTCGATTACGTTGCTATTAGCAACACTGACCAGTGTGAACTGTAACCCGTCACACCTTTGTTGGAAACGTTCTCACTGAAAACGAATAAACTGAATTATCTGTTGTATGGCACGATAATGTTGATTAGCGTAAGCTGCAATCGAGACAAGTTTGTTTGGTTACTATGCAGATCATCCATTCGGCCAATTTAGTTATTGATTACCTTTTCCGAAATACGTCGTGTTATAAACGTATGAATCGCAAATTACACCCTATTGCAGTTATAACTATATAAGGCAAGGTTATATTCCTGATATTGTTAAAAGGTGGTGGCGAGTCTCATGCTGGAGTGAGTGGCGATAAGTGGCTGAGGCAAGGGGTCCCTGCTGGGGCCTGGTAGGCAGTGCAAACGGTTGGCCTGCAACATCTCTTTTTTCCGTTATTTCCATTGAAATGTTGGCATGACCTATAATGGCCTTTTTTGATGGCCTGATGGGTGATGGCACTTATTTGGACGCCCAAAGCGTATATTCCGCTCTGGAAGTCTGGATGGCCTGTGACAGGCCGTGGCCTGGCAGGCAGTCGCCCAATTTGCCTATACCTAGTAATCCGGCCCTGGTTGTATGGTGTGCGTGGGGTCTGCACACCACGCGGCTCACCCTACTGTTGGCTGTCCTGTGTATGAAATTAACCTTGATACTTTTAATACTGTCAGCAGCAATGAATGGCGGCCAAATATTGACTTACCTTTGGTAATGCCAGCAACCACGTCATGACCTCGGCTTAACCACCAGACAAGCTGTCATCAAGTTCCTGATGCCCAACGTTATCCAATATCATGTTTTAAGACATCAATAAACAAGATAATACTGATCATGTGTTTTGCTTATCAGCAACACTTTGCTATTATCACACATGGGGTATTAGTAGTAACTAATGGTAATGACCTATAATAGAGTTTGTAAAGTAACAGTAATTACGTCGAGTAAGGGAAGAGGCACACCACCGACCACTACAAACATCTGCTTATAGCTTCCGACTGTTTAATGTTACACACTGACTGGATACAACCATCAAAATGATAAATTGTATGATTAAAGACTTCACCATCATACGAATATACTACTAGATCACCCTGTGTTCAGATCGTGGTGTATAAATAACTATACTATGAATTAAGGCACTGTGTAATGTGTTTTTATTCGTTATCATCACAAAACCATTATTTCCCAAGACAAATGGATGATGGAAGAGTGGTTGAGACAATGCGAGTCTTGCACTTGGATGTGGGGAGAGTGGAGGGTAGATGAATGAATGGGAACGAGGGAGGGGGGGGGTGAAACTGGGGTTGCGGTGGTGCCACGTATACCAACCTGCTCGTCAAGCTGATCGCTCGCTTTTTGCTGGAGACCGTACAATTGAAATCCGTCCGTCAGAGGAGGACTTCCGTATTTTCATCACATTACCATCAGCGACTTGATTCAGCTCTAGTGCGTTACTAAGGCAAATTATTAATCTCTTCACTCTGATGACTTGTTTTTAGTTTATTACCTCCTGACGATCACACACATCTTAGGAGTGACGTCTTTAAACTGGAGACGTTAACCATCATTAATCCGCCAGCACAAGAAGTCTCAAACTTGGACAGAAACGCTGGGTAGTAATATGAATGAAATGTGAAAAGATGTCCGAGGGTTAAAGGAGTGTTGCTAAGTAAATAGATAGATAGATAGATAGATAGATAGACGATACATTTTCTAATTACTAAAATTATTATATGTTTTAGATTCATTTTGATTTTACCCATTCGTTTTCGAGGCACAGTGAGCTGCATAGTTTTGTCATTGATTTTCTGTGAGGATATGTGGATGTGTTACATCATACAGAGAGAGAGAGAGAGAGAGAGAGAGAGAGAGAATTTCCTTTTCAATATTTGTTATGACCTTTCCATGGCACTTTTCTGTGTAGCGTGGTGGTCCTCCTAATTTTTTCCCTCCCGGCCTGGAGGATTTAATGGGCTGAGGGGGGGGGGGGACCTTCATGCCGTGCTATCCTTATCTTCAGCTCACATAACTGGATATCATACTCAGTCTCCTGTGCAACAAACAGCCTAGAAAGAACCACTAATTCTCTTGCTGTTTGCATACCTTTGTAGTGAGGGTGAGTGTTTTTAAGGTATATAGTTAACAATATGCCTTTGGGACACCATCATCAAAGACAACCCTCGCATTCTCATTCAGCATCTTTTCAAAATATCCTTTCCACCTTGGGGTTTCATTTACTCGGGACTTATCTTGGAAAGATCATATTACACCTCTTGTAAAATCTGCTTCCAAGAGATTAGGTGTGCTAAGCCGACTCCGTTCCTTCTTTACCCCTGCACAATTATTGACTCTATACACGGGTTTTATCTGCTCGTGTGTGGAGTACAACTCTTATGTGTGGGGAGGTTCCCCACATACAGCTCTTCTCAACAGGGTGGAATCAAAGGCTTTTCATCTCACTAACTCTCCTCTTACTGACTCCCTTCAACCTCTGTCTCTTCGCTGCACTGTTGCATCTTTTTCTCTTTTGTATCGCTACTTCAATGGTCACTGCTCCTCTGAACTGTCTGCATGCATTCCTCCACCTCTACGACGGGCGCGTAGCACCCGTCTAGCAGCAAACTCTCATCCCTTTTCTGTCCAACTCTCCAATGCGAGAGTGAACCATTACTCCCAGTCCTTCATTTATGCAACAGGTCAATTCTGGAACTCTCTCCCTCTGTATTTTTTGCTTCCTATGATCTCCAGTCTTTCAAACGCAGTGTGTCCAGGCATCTCGAAATAATCGGATCTTGAATTTGGCTCTCTCGTATTTTGTTTTTCTCTTGGAAGGAACTGTTATTGCTGGCTCGTGGCCTTTAGTTCCTTCTTCCTCGCAACAACAAAAAAAAAAAAAAAACTATCCCTGATCTTGTCCTGGTGACATAAAACTGCTCCTTCTCCATCTGTTATCTGCTTGATCTGAGAGAAATCCCTGGTTGCCTTATCTTGATTTTCTTTATTCTATCTGTCTTTCTTTTCCCCTCCGGTGTTTCAACTCTTATTACACGTCACTCCAAGCTTGCGTCTTTGATTCTGCCACTGCTTATTTTGCTTCTTTATTTACCTGCCCATAGATTTCTGCGTCTTTCAGTCACCTTGATGTATGCCACTTCTTAGCATCCTTTTTAGTCCCTGTCACTTCCTGCATTACCTCGTTCCACGAACATGTCTCCTTATCCATCGAGAGTCTCCTCCCAGTTGACATACCCAAAACCTCCGTCCCCACACCCAGTGTCACCCGTCTGTTTTCTTCCCACCGCTCTTGCATCCCCTTCACGTGTCTGACTTCACTCAACACTTTCTCCCTAAACTGCCTACGTAGATCCTCTTCCTTCAACCTCCACCATTTTATCACGGATGTCTCATGCTTTGGTTTCCTTCTTTCGTCACTCTTCATCACATAGGCCACCTCTTCTGCTCTGTGTTGTGCTGCCTCACTTCCCCTGTTTATGACCTTGCAGTTCTTAACCTCTTTCAGGTAGGCTCTCTTACTCATTACAAAGCCTATCTGAGTTCTTTTTCTCCACTCCTGTAGGTCAAAAGCTAGTTCGTTTTCTTCTCAACGAAGATGTTAGCAATCACCAAATCAAACGCCAATGCAAAATATATTATCTTCTCCCCTCCTTATTCCTCTTTCCCACACCCTAACTACCATGCACCTTCTCAATCCTCTTTCTGCTTCTCCCTACGCGTCCATTCAGGTCTCCACCGAGGTTTACCGTTTCCCCTCCCGGTGTAGCCCCAAACTCTTTATCCATCTGATCCCAAAAGGCTTCCTTCTCATCTTCACAGCCAACTTGGGGAGCATATGTACATAGGATCTTAAACACCGTCCCATTCAGACCTAGCTCGACGCTCATCACCCCAACACTTCTCTTCACGCTCACTAGTTTATCCTTAAGTTCCATGGATAACACTGTCCCCAAGCCTTTCCTCCCTTTCCCAACTGCTCCACTATTGAAGAACTTGGATCCGTTTTCCAGCTCTCTTGCCTTATGCCCTTTCCATCTAGATTACTGTGCACACAATACTGTAACCTTCCTCCTCTCCATCAAACTCTCCAACTCCTTTCCCTTTCCACTCAATCTCCCCACATTTAAGGTTCCAACGCTGACCTAGGCTACCTTCTTTAACCGGCCTCGCCCGTGACCTGGTAGCCCTTGCTCATTTCCCACAGGGGTCAGTCAAGATGCCTGTGCGTCTCTTACTGGGTATGCCCTAGCAGTTTCCAAGGCAGTACCAGTTTGATGGCGCTGGGGAAAGAAAAAAAACGGCAAGTGGTGATGGAGTCAGATGGGATTCCAGTGGAGGTTTGAAAGTATTTGGGAGAAGAAGGGACAGGTTTGTTGTGAGATTTGGTGCAGAAGATTTATGTGCAGGAGAAAATGCCGACTGAGTGGAGAGATAGTGTAGTTGTACCTTTCTAAATAGAGAAGGGAGACATCCAGGATTAAAGCCGTTATAAAGGGAAAAAGCTGATGCTGGGATAGGACGACGGAGAGAAGACTAAGGGAAGGGACAACAATTGGGGAGGAGCGGTTTGGTTTATGCCTGGTAGAGGGACGGCATACACAATTTATGCACTGAAGCAGATGATAGAGAAGCAAATGAAAATGTAGAGAGCATTGCATCTTGATACTCATTGACATGAAGAAGACCCACTACAAACAGCCACGTCAGGAGGTCTGGAGGACAATGAGAAAGAATGGGGTGCTGGAGAAGTATGTAAGGATAGCAGAGGTTATCAACTGTATGAGGGAGCGAGAGCCCAGGTCAGGAGCAACGTAGGACTGACAAACAGATTTTTAGTTGGAGTTCGTTTACGTCAGGGGCCTTCTTTACTTACCTTTTTAATCTGACTAGGGACGTGCTGGTTCATGAGGTAAGAAATCTGTCCCCCTGGTGCACGCTCTTTACTGTTGACATTGTGCTGTTTAGCACCAGAAGGGAGGAGATCGAGAGAAAATTAGAAGATTGGAGACGGCTTATGGACGACAGAGGAATGAAGTTAAGTAGGAAGAAAATGGAATACCTAAGGTTCAACTAAGTTCAAAATTCAGGGTTTTGTTTGTAGAGTGTAGTAGTGGTAGGCAGTCCTGCCCAGGGAAGTACTATATATCGCCATGGTTACGGGAGACTCAAGGAATAGCCTGGATTCCATTTTCTCTCCTAGGCCTTGGTAGCTGGTTACACATCTTTCTGCCTCACACACCGGAGGGCATCAGGCTGCCCTCTTTACACAACACACACATCCACATTATATTACATTACCTTAAACCAGCTATCCTCTCTCCAAAAAACACCGATCTTGTCATTAAATATCATGCCCATTCCACAACACATCCCTGTTCTCCCCCCCATGAAAAGAACCATGGTTGCTGCTATATTGGGAATCAGTGCGGTGGTTTCTTGGGTGACCACCACTGGCAGGGCTGGGTTGTCTGCACAGGGCCCTCCCGGTCGTCATCAAGCGACTGTGCCACCTCCAGTGTTGCGGCGCCCTAAATCTGCTCGTCAGTGCAGTAAAATTTTCTTTTGCAATATTAGGGGACTTCATGCCAACATCAACTCTGTTCAAAATTTCCTCCAATTTGAATCCCCTGATCTGCTATTTTTGCCAGAGACACAAGTAAGCTCCACCTCTGATAAGCTAGATTTAATTTTCCTGGTTATATCTTGATTCAAAATTTCAGACCCAAAGGAGGCGTATGTTGCCTTGCTAAATCAGAAATTGCCCTGGAGGAGATTACTAAATTTAATTGTCCTTATTTCGACTATTCCATTTACAAATTAAATTCTTTTGGTAAAATTAAGTATTTCTGTTGTGTTTATCGTTCCCCTAATGCCCCTTCAGAGCCGAGTTTATTTGACTCTCTGTCTTCACAATTAAGTGTCCTCAACATTAATACTGCATCAGAAATGACTATTCTCGGTGATTTCAATGTCCATAATGTCGAATGGCTCACCTATTTCACCCAGAACTGATGAGTCTGGTCTTGAATGTGAGCTATTTGCAGACTCATTTAATCTCACCCAGTTAGTCAGTCAACCCACGCGTGTACCAGACAACCCCAATCAAAATCCCCACCTATTGGACTTGTTTCTAACAACGAATTCAGATAATTATAATGTCGAAGTGAAATCCCCCCTCGGATCCTCGGATCATTGTCTGATTCAAGCCACCAGTTTCACACCTACCACACCTTCCTGCTCTGAACCTGTCGTGATGACTAAATGGCACTACGACAGGGCAGACTGGGAGGGACTTCAAAATTTTCTCATGGATTTTCCTTGGACCTCCTTTTTCTCCCATGATGCAAATTCCACATTGGGCCACATACAGGATTTCACTAAAGTCGGCATGGAAACATTCATTCCCCATCATAGTTACAGAAAAAGATGTAATTCTCCTAAATGGTTTGACCACAATTGTGCTAGAGTAACAGAACATAAAGCAATAGCCTATAACACTTATACAAGGACAAAAACCAAAGAAGCCTTTAACTATTATAAAAATATCAGAAACTATGCCAAAACTATTATCAATCTTTCTAAATCAAACTTTCTACATAGACAAGCTAACAAACTACTGTACTAAACAATCAAAATGATTACAAAATATTCTGGTCAACCCTAAATTACTTCAAAACTAACTTCACTACCACCTCTTCCATTTCACCATTACAGTCCCCCAGTGGAAATCTAGTAAGTGACCCACTCGGAAAAGCCAACCTTCTTGTTGACATTTTTTCAACAAACTCAACCCTAAATTTAGAAAATCATAATAATCCTGTACTTGATTTTGATTCCCCCAAAACACCTCATTTCATGGTTCACACCAAATACATACAAGCCGTATTACAGAATCTATCAGCAGACAAAGCCACTGGTCCAGATGAAATTCCTTCAATAGTACTTAAAAGTTGCTCCTCAGTTTTGGCTCCTGTATTAGCAAAATTTTTCCGCTAATGCATCCGTACCTCAATTTTTCCATCCCCTTGGAAAGAAGCAAATATCCATCCTGTTCCTAAAAAGGGGGGCAACTTCTGATTCATGAAACTATAGACTAATTGCAACAACTTCCGTTCTCGGTAAAGTTTTTGAGACACTAATTAACAAACACATAGTCAAGCATCTAGAAATCAATAAATTGGTCAATGATCGGCAGTATGGATTTAGACAGGAACGTTCAACTGCAGATATTTTTTGCCTTCTTACCCATCAGGTTAACAAAACAATTGACCAACATGGTGAAACACACACAGTTGCACTTGATATTTCAAAAGCATTTGACAGAGTACGGCACCAGGCCTAATTGTCTAAGATGTCACACAATGGCCTTGCATCACTGGTTCCTCTAATTTCTTCTTACCTTCATAGTAGAAAAATACGGGTCATGGTAGATGGAATTTATTCTCGGTTTCATTCCATAAATGCTGGCGTACCTCAGGGATCAGTTTTGGCGCCAACCGTCTTTCTCATTCATATAAATGACCTCCTATTTGTCACGCACAACGCAATACACTCTTATGCTGATGACTCGACCCTTCATAGTTCTTTCACATTTCATACCTCCTTTACACAATTTGATATTATAAATTCCCAAATAAACACATCGATTTTTCTGAACCAGGACCTTTCTAAAAATAATCAATGGGGACAAAAAAATCTGGTCTCATTTAATGCTCAGAAAACTAAATACATTAATTTCTCCAATAGAAAGAATCCCTCAGACTCTCACATAATTTTAAATGATGTCAGTATTCCCATATCCACTACAATTAGGTGTTACTCTAAACCTCAACTTAAGCTGGACATCTTATGTTAAATCCCTTGCTAAAAATGTTTCTAAAAAACTGGGACTTATGTACAGAGTTCGTAAGTTCTTCACTGACGAGAAGATGGCCACAATACACAAAAGTCATGTGCGTTCTCAGATCAAATACTGTTCACCACTGTGGAGTGGATGTGGAGCGGTTGCATTGAGGCAGTTGAACAAAATTCAAAATAAAGCCATTAGATTAATCAATAATCCTGCCATAACGCAAGACCTTCCGTCGTTATCAGTACGTAGAGATTTTGCTTCTTTAGCACTATTTTAACGATATTTTTACCGTACGTGCTTTAACCAACTGGCTTCAATTGTGCCTCCCCTTCACATTTTCTCCCGAAATACTCCGGCAGCTGGGAGCGCCCATGAATTCACACTCTCTCCCCCACAATGCAGAACCTCTGCTTATCAAAATTCATTTATCCCCAGAATACTACTCTCTGCAATTCACTTCCTGGGAGTTGCTTCCCACATACATTCAATCTTCTCGATTTTAAATCCAATTGTTATAAGTATTTTATGAATGGAGGATGCCTTTAGGCACATGAACTTATTTTTTTTCCTTTGTTTTCCCTTCCTCCATTCATTAAAAAAAAAAAAAAAAAGACTCAAAAGAGTGGAGAAGTTTAAATATTTAGGATCAATGGTGGTCGAGGACGAAGACTTGGATGTGGAAATAACCCACAAAGTTCAGGTGGGTTGGAGGAACTAGAGGATGGTATCGGGAGTGCTGTATGATAAAAGAATAAACTTTAGGCTTAAAGTTAATGTATGTAAAACGGTAGTGAGACCGGGTTTGATGTATGAGCCTGAGACGTGGACAGTGAAGAAAGCGCAGGGGGGAAAACTGGATGTAGTGGAGATAAGAAAGCTGAGATGGATGTGTGGAATAACGAAGCTGGATAGGATTACAAATAAGAGAATCAGAAGGACAGAGAGGGTGGGTGAGGTATCCAAGAAGGTGGTGGTAAGAAGGCTAAATTGTTATGAACACGTGATGAGAAGGGATGAAGATTATGTGAGAAGGAAAGTAATGGCAATGGGGTACAAGGAAAGAGGAAGATGGGAAAAACCGAAGAAGAGGTGGGCTGTGTGAACTAAGATCTGAGAGAAAAGGGGCTGACGGGTACAAAGGCGCAGGACCGGTTTATATGGTGAAGATTGGTCAAACACATCGACCCCATATAAAAGTGGAAGAAGAAGAAGAGGTTAACAATATGCCTTTGCATTAATGTTACTTGTGTGTTGAGAAAAGGTCATGTGCAGTTGTCAGGCAGGAGGTGTTATGCTGTCTGAACATCAGTCCGTCTGAAGTATTAGATCTTGTTTCTGACGCCAGTTCAAGGACCGTCTAATGCTGTTATTGCACTTGTTTTCTATGTACAAGAATAATGAATTTTACTGAATAGCAGCCTACAACAGTTCCACATTTTCAAACCTAATTATTGTATTCCAGCCACCACATCGTGAACATTAAGCTTCTCATATTCACCACACCTTTTATATCATATGGAAACACTTCTCATATTCACCTCACCTTTTGTATCATATGGAAGCACAATAGTGAATCTCATCACACGGTGATAGTATCAACACCTGCCTTATCAACGAACAATGTATCATACCTCAGTTGTCGCCTACAGGAAAATTCACACAGCCATGGTGCAACTAAGAATTACAAGGGTTTAACTGATGCCTATTTGGATGCATGGATCATTTCATTGGACATCCAGTAGATAGCAGTCTTACTTTTTTTTGTTTCATTTTCCTACACCTGGATCGTGTTTACTCTTTTGTGTAGTGGGAAACAGGATGATGATGATGATGATGATGATGACAGCATGAGATGGCGGGGAGGGAGACGGAGGCCGCGCAGGAGACGGAGGCCGCGCAGGAGACGGAGGCCGCCCAAGAAACGGAGGCCGCGCAAGTAACGGATCGACTAGCTTCACTGAACCAGCGGCTTCAGGACAAACACGAGGTCAGTGACCATATTCATACATTTTCTTGAGGCTGGTTTGAGGTTAGGGCCGTATTGTAGGTTATATGGGAGACTTCGCAGCACTTTTTTCTTTGCGAATTAGTATATACATTGTATCTTGCTATTCTATCTAATTTTACCTTATTAATACATGTCCGGTATCGACACAGTTTGACTCAACAACTTGCAAGGAGATTAAGAAAAAAAAAAGTGTTAATTCCAAAATATATCGCTCAGGAAGAGGTGCTGAGAGGTATCTTAGGACACAACCATATAAGCGATTGTATATGCATTCATATTCGTTCATAAGCTTACCAACACTTCACAGCCAAAGCAGAGTGAATATTACTGTGGATAATAAAACGAAGCATAATTACTTCCGAAATTAATTAACTGCTCTGTTGTAAAAACTCAAGATCTTTTATTGATGCTGCTCTGACATCCAAACTGGAGTGAATATTAGAACACAAGACAGCCATCCAGGTGTACCTCTGAAAACTACCTGCTGCTGTGGAGACTTCTGATTAAAAAACTGGTTAGGATCCTTAATTTATACTGTCATTCACGCTGCCACCCAAAACATACCATGACTGTATTATTCTTGCATTATTAACGTCAATAATAGACTTACCCTCAGAAATTTTTGCTCATTAAGTCCTGTGAATAATGAGGAGGAGGAAGTGACTGTTTCTCCTGTCTCTCTCTCTTTAAAGTAAAGGGTGAGAACAGGAATCATAATCTCAAGAAACAAAAGTTACCAAACATGTTGAAGTCAAATAAAGCACGTTTATGAAAAGAAACAATGAAATATATGTAGAAATGATAAAATGGAGTGGAGAGAGAAATATTTAATTGTTTATTTCTGTGCAGTGTGTCAGTGAGACTGGATGAGTGAAGTTGTACCAGCGGAGTGGAAGAAGGCTTAGTAGTAGCTCTGTATAGAAGTAAAAATAATCAGAGTACAAAACGTGGAATATGTGTGCTGAGTGTTGTGCGTAAGGTATATGGAAGAACAGAGATCTAATGAATGATGAACAAGATGGTTTTAGGAGTGACTGGGTAAGTGTGGGGTAACTATCACCTGTTACATAAATAATAGAAAGAGTATACTGTAGGTGTGTGAAGAATTATAATGCTTTGTGCCATTCAGAATCTGGAAAAGGTTTATGACAGAATGAACAGAGTGGGTTTAAGTAGCGTGTGGAAGGAAAATTGATAAATGCTGTAGTTTCTGTTACAGTAGTGAATCTTGTGTTAGAGAGCGTAGATGTTTGACTGGTTTAATATCATTATTGGAGTGACGCAGGGATGCGTGATGCCGTTAAGGTTGTTTGATTTTGTGTGTGTGTGTATATTATATATATATATATATATATATATATATATATATATATATATATATATATATATATATATATATATATATATATACTGTATATATATATATATATCTATCTATATATATATATATATATATATATATATATATATATATATATATATATATTGTTACATAGCCTATGATTTCATCATCCTTTGTATAATTCTAACGTACAGTATGCTGCATGTTTGATCACGAGCGTGTTCTACCTCACTCCCCCCTTCTCCCCTTATAGTAGAGTAAGTCGTTCTTTCTGTTGTTCAGAGCAGGAGTGTCAACTCTTTGTCCCCTATGGCTTCATTTGCGCGTCCTTCTTACAAGTTGTATCAAGCTCTGCCGGCCCCTATATAATGAGCTCAGTCTCTACATTAATTGCCACTTAGATCTACTCCTCATTTTGTTCACATCTTTGTCCTCCCCTGTACAGTTATTATTGTGAGTGCTCAGGAAGTCTCCAACCATCTAGCTGCTGTGTAGTTTGAGTATAAGTGTTATTACATTTTTTTCTTGTACTGTATAGCATAAGGCGTTGATTCGTAGGCCTGGTGAGGTTTTTGTGATTAATGTAAAGTTTTACTGTCAGCCAGTAGTAATATTTTGTATCTGTAATAATATATATTGCATTAACTGAGCATTATCCGGTTTTCTCATTTTATCAGGGCTGACTTAGATAAATTTACTCTTGCTAATTTCGTGTTAATAGAGGCTATTGCAGTTAACCATATATTTAACCTGTTTTTTGCCATTACATTAACCTTATGAGTCCTGAATGTTTAGTTGTTAGTTTGAGCATTAAACTTTAACTTGTAATTTTACCTAACTCTTTTGTTTTGAACCTGGAACTTTGCGGGACAGTTTTCTCTGTTCCGTAACATAAATTTGGCGACCTCTTATCAGGATATTCAGGATATTATCATAAGGATATTGCTTGATATTTTGTGACTGTGATTTATTCATGATGTCTACTATTACTACGCTTGATGAAGCCAAAGATTTTTTGTCAAATGTGCAAACAGTGTGTGATGTAGAAAACAGAATAAAGAATGAACTTAAGCTTGTTGCTCAACAATTGGGAATTGCTGTTCGCTCTCATCATTCTAAAGAACCAAATTGTTGACGTAATTAATAAAAGCTTGTTTAATTTAACTCCTCCAGATGAGCAAACACAGATTGAAATAGCTAAGTTACAGCTAGCCCTGCAGGAGGCTCGTGCTAAGGAGGCTGAGTTTCACGCACAAGTTGAACTTGCTAGGATTCAGGCAGACCATGAGTACCGCATGAAACAATGTGGAACTGGATCATCTAGCTCTGATGATTTTGATGTGGCTAAAAATGTTAAACTTGTCCCTCCTTTTAATGAATCTGATTTAACAAAGTATTTTCAGTTGTTTGAGAGGGTAGCTACAGGTTTTAATTGGCCCAGAAAGTATTGGCCAGTACTCCTTCAAACTGTTCTCACCGGTAAAGCTCAAGTAACTTATGCATCTTTGCCTCAGGATCAATCTGATAATTATGATGTAGTTAAGAGCTTGATTCTTAAGGCCTATGAGCTTGGTCCTGAAGCCTATAGAGTAAAATTTAGGACAACTTATAAGCAAGATAAGCAATCTCATGTTAAGTATGCAAAAATCAAAGATCTGTTAGAGCAGTGGTTAAATTCTAAGGATGTAAATTCTGATTTTGATAAATTTAAGCAGATGATTTTGCTGGAGGACTTCAAAAGGTGTATTAATAAAGATATAGGCCTATATCTTGATGAGAAAAGAATAGATAATTTGTCTGATCCTGCAGTTTTAGCTGATGAATATGTTCTCACTCACAAGAGATATTCTAAAGAAAAAAGGAAAGCTGAGAGTAAGTACGTTGCCTCTACTCAGAGTACAGGTAACAGGAAAGAGAATAAAGATGATGTTTCTCAGAAAGTAAATACCAGCTCCACCTCTAGATTTCAGAAAAGTAAATGTACTTATTGTAGTAAGCTTGGTCATACTACGGAGAAATGTTTCAGGAGACAGCGTGATGTGAACAAAAAGGAGTCTTTAAATATTCAGTCAATTGGTCTAGTGTCCACTCTTGAGAGTTCCCAGAATTCTTTAACTGAGCTAACTGAACCTGCTTTGAGGGGTAACTTAAATTCTCATGATGGAGCTCCTCTTTTGAGCAGTAACGTGGGTGACACTCTAAAGAGTTCATGTGCTAATTTCCTGTCTGATGGTTGTGTCAGTCCTCTGGACAGTAATGACAGGAAATCAGTTCAAATATATCGTGATACAGGTGCTTGCCAATCCCTTATGCTGACCAGTGTTCTAGGCTCTATTGTTAATTCCTCTGATGAAACTGTAATCTTACAAGGTGTAGGGAATAATTACTTCTCTGTCCCTCTGTGCAGAGTGAATTTAGAGTCTGGTTTTGTTAAAGGTTCCGTTATGGTTGGGTTGGTTGAGACACTCCCAATGTCAGGTGTAACTTTCTTACTTGGAAATGATATTGGTGGAAGTCAAGTGTGTCCAGCTCCTCAGTTGTCTAGTGAGCCAGTGGCTGCGACCCAGGATTGTGATGTCCCTGATGTGTTCTCTGCATGTGCTGTCACTAGGGCTAAGTCTAAAGTTACTGGTGACTTAGAGGATAATGATGATGATGACGTTATCCTAGCTGACACTTTTCTTGCTTATTTTGACCACTCACCAGAGGAGGCAGTACCCCGTAGTGTTGATAATTTGTCTCGTCAAGAGTTGGTTGAGTTGCAGGTTGCTGACCCTGAGTTGAAAGGTTTAGCTACCTCTGCTTGCAGTGAGGAAGAGTCAGCTGGTGCTTCTACTTGTTATTATATAAAGTCAGGAGTACTTATGAGGAAGTGGAGACCCCCAACAGCATCAGCCGACTGTGAATGGGAGGTTGTACATCAAGTTGTCATCCCTCGTGTGTAGGCAGGATATCATTAGAGTGGCTCATGATTCCAGTTTGGCAGGACACGTTGGAGTGAGGAAGACTGTGGCACGCATTTTGAAACACTTCTACTGGCCAGGTATCTTCAGAGATGTTTCCAGGTATTGTAAGTCTTGTCACACCTGTCAAGTTGTGGGGAAGTGTAATCAGACCGAAAAGGTTGCACCTCTAGTTCCCATTCCTCCTTTTGAGGCGCCTTTCACCCGTGTGTTGGTGGATATTGTGGGCCCTCTTCCTAAGACTTCTTCAGGATTTTCTTATGTGTTGACCCTGATTGATAAGGCTACTCGTTATCCTGAAGCCATTCCACTTAGAAATATCTCAGCAAAGAACGTGGTTAAGGAAATGCTAGGGTTCTTCACAAAGTTTGGTCTGCCCAAGGAGGTACAGTCAGACCGAGGAAGTAATTTCATGTCAAATGTTTTCAAGCAGTCTCTGAAAGAGTTGGGCATCACCCAGATCACGTCTTCAGCTTACCATCCCCAGACCCAAGGAGCGTTGGAGAGATATCATCAAACACTCAAATCGATGCTCAAGAAATACTGTTTGGAACATCAGAAAGACTGGGATAAAGGTCTTCCATTCGTTGTATTTGCCGCAAGAGAATCTCCAAATGAATCACTGGGCTTCTCACCCTTTGAACTACTGTTTGGCCATGAAGTAAGAGGACCCCTTAAGCTACTCAAGGAATGCTGGCTGTCGGAGGAAGATGACGTCAACCTGCTGGAGTATGTGATGAAGTTCAAAGAACGGCTGTCCACTGCTTTACAGCTGGCGAGAGAGAATTTAGGAGCTGCTCAGGAGAAGATGAAGACTTGGTATGATAAGAAGTCCAGGTTACGCCACTTTCAGCCAGGAGATCAGGTTTTGATTCTGCTACCAGTGCATGGGCAACCTCTTCAAGCCAAGTTTAGTGGTCCTTATTTCGTGGAGAAGAAACTCAGTGATGTCAACTATGTCATCGCAACACCAGATCGTAGAAAGAACAAGCAACTTTGTCACATCAACATGCTAAAGTTATATCACAGGCGGGACGAAAATAACCCAGTCTGCACTATAGCTGTTCCACCCGAGTCTGCAAGTGAAGTTCTCCCATGCAGCATGAGCTTGAGGATAGTTTGGGGAAGAATCCTGATATCATGAATGATCTCCAGACGAAGCTTTCTCATCTACCTCCCGAGGAAAGGCAGGAGTTTTCGGCATTACTGCAGGAGTACCCGCAAGAGTTCCGTGCCACTCCAGGAAGAACCACTGTGTTGATGTATGATGTCGATGTTGGAGACGCAAAGCGAATTAAACTGCCTCCTTACCGTGTGAACCCAGTGAAAGTTCCTCTCATCCAGAAGGAGCTTGGCTACCTGTTGGACCACAAGATGATTGAGCCCTGTCAGAGCGAGTGGAGTTCTCCTGTAACGCTAGTCCCTAAGCCAGGTGGGTCATAGCGGCTTTGCATCGACTACAGACGTGTTAATCAGATAACCAAAACAGACACTTACCCTCTCCCTCGCGTGGAAGATTGCATAGACAAGATCGGAAAAGCTAGGTACATAAGGAAGTTTGATTTGTTAAAGGGATACTGGCAAGTACCTATGACTGAACGTGCTAGAGATCTCATGTTTTGTAACACTAGGAAAGACTTTTGCATGTTCTGTAATGCCATGTGGTATGAAGAATGCACCAGCCACTTTTCAGAAGCTCATGAATGTTGTAACAGAGGGTTTGGCAGGGTGTGTTGTTTATATTGATGATGTATTAATCTTCAGTGACAACTGGAAAGATCACCTATGCCATGTCAGTAAATTTCTTGAGCGTTTGGTTCAGGCTAATCTTGTAGCTAATTTATCAAAGTGTGAGTTTGGTCAAGCTAAAGTTCAGTACCTTGGGTACGTAATTGGTGATGGACATGTTGCACCACCAGGAGCTAAGGTTCAGGTTATAAGTGATCTTCCCAGACCTAAAAGTAGGAAAGAGCTACAAAGATTTTTGGGAATGGTAGGTTATTACAGGAGATTTGTTCTTAACTTTTCAATTCTTGTATCACCACTTACAGACCTGCTGAAAAGGGAGTTAAATTTGTCTGGACCGATAACTGTGAATCCTCTTTCAGTAAACTTAAAGCTATCCTATTAAGTCAGCCAGTGCTCGCTACTCCAAATTTTGCTAAGCCTTTAAGATGGCTGTTGATGCAAGTGATACAGGAGCTGGGGCTGTTTTGCTGCAAGAGGACGATCAGGGTATTGAACACCCTGTATCTTATTACTGTAAGAAGTTCACTCCACCTCAAAAGAACTACTCAACTATTGAGAAAGAGCTTTTGGCCTTGATTTTGGGTTTACAGCATTTTTCATTTTATTTGTGTTCTGGTTTTGACCCCATAGTCATTTATACCGATCATAACCCACTGAAATTCCTTAGTAAGTTTAAAGATAAAAATCAGAGATTGACAAGATGGAGTCTACTTCTTCAGGAGTATTCATTAGACATACAACATATCAAGGGGAAAGAAAATGTTATTGCAGATTGCTTATCTAGACTTTCGACAGATTGTTTTAGAGTAATAAGAAATTTCCTTTGTAAATTTCTTTTTCTTTGTGGGGAGGTGTTACATAGCCTATGATTTCATCATCCTTTGTATAATTCTAACGTACAGTATGCTGCATGTTTGATCACGAGCGTGTTCTACCTCACTCTCCCCTTCTCCCCTTATAGTAGAGTAAGTCGTTCTTTCTGTTGTTCAGAGCAGGAGTGTCAACTCTTTGCACCCTATGGCTTCAATTGCGCGTCCTTCTTACAAGTTGTATCAAGCTCTGCCGGCCCCTATATAATGAGCTCAGTCTCTACATTAATTGCCACTTAGATCTACTCCTCATTTTGTTCACATCTCTGTCCTCCCCTGTACAGTTGTTATTATTGTGAGTGCTCAGGAAGTCTCCAACCATCTAGCTGTTGTGTAGTTTGAGTATAATTGTTATTACATTTTTTCTTGTACTGTTTAGCATAAGGTGTTGATTCGTAGGCCTGGTGAGATTTTTGTGATTAATGTAAAGTTTTACTGTCAGCCAGTAACAATAATATTTTGTATCTGTAATAATATATATTGCATTAACTGAGCATTATCCAGTTTTCTCATTTTTATCAGGGCTGACTTAGATAAATTTACTCTTGCTAATTTCGTGTTAATAGAGGCTATTGCAGTTAACCATATATTTAACCTGTTTTTTGCAATTACATTATCCTTATGAGTCCTGAATGTTTAGTTGTTAGTTTGAGCATTAAACTTTAACTTGTAATTTTACCTAACTCTTTTGTTTTGAACCTGGAACTTTGCGGGACAGTTTTCTCTGTTCCGTAACAATATATATATATATATATATATATATATATATATATATATATATATATATATATATATATATATATATATATATATCATCCAATCCTATGTCGCCCCATAAGGAGCGTAGGAACCTGGGGCTAGGCAAATTGGTCCTTACGTTTAAGATGAGAGTGACCAGCCTCACATATCCCTGAGTGGCATTACGTGAGCAATAAACCCCAACCATCCCTTGGGTATTAACCTACACAGACTCAATCCGACTGGAGCACTTTAATTAATAGAGAGAGAGAGAGAGAATAAATTAAACTGATCATGGTGTGTTGCTTGCTAGTAATGAACATGACTTCTGTGGACTGGTTCATGGATTTATAAATGTTTATAAGCAACGATGTCTGAAAGCAAGTTAGACAAGAGTAAGTGATGATTACTGAGAGAGGTGACTTGCAGTGTGCAGTGTTTGTGAATGGAGAGAGACAGGGAGTAATGGGAGAACTTACAGTAAGTTCTTAGATGCAGTGACAGAAAAGAGAGGTAAGTATGTGAAAAAACTGGAAAACAAAGTAGCCTGAGAAACGAAGCTTGCTGGTGGTATGAAATCCTCAGTACAGCAAAATGGCCTGAGTACAGAGGCTAATTACAGGTGTCTTAATGTTGACATAAACGTGCAGATGTGACTATCTGTAATGTCATATCAACAGTCAAGAGTGTGAATAGTAGTAATGGGAATGCTGAGGACTGTATATGTCTGCGTTGGCTGGATAGAATAATAAATGTAAAAATTATTGACAGACATTAAAGTAAGGAAGCATTCTGATGAAGGAAGAGAGTCTGCTAAGATGGTTTGGTCACACAGTAAGAAGATATGTAAATAGGGTGGTAGTAGTGGTAGTAGTAGTAGTAGTAGTAGTAGTAGTAATAGTAAGGTTGTAGTAGTAAAGTAGTAGTAGTCGTAAAGTAGTAGTAGTAGTAGGAGGAGGAGGAGGAGGAAGAGCAAGAAGAGTAATTGTGTTGTTGTTGCCCCTGCTGCAACCTAGGTTCATTTGAAAGTGAACCCAATAGACTGCAGGCCGAAATTATCCGGTTACCTTCATTATATCCTCCCCCTTCCTGGGGATAGGGAGGGAGCTGAGGGGTATTTGCATGACCAGGCAGCGGAGCCGCCCAGCTATGTTAGTGCCATCGCGAGAAGATACCCTCCCCAGCACGATACATGACAGTGAAAAGGGATTGAGAGTGAGGGTAAATGTGGTGTTCAGAGCCAAGAAGGTCGTTAGGTAATGTAAGGAAATGTATGAATAAGTCTGCTATGTAAGCTGAGGAAGCAAGAGGCACTGACAGAAAAAACGAGATGGATGACGTATGTCCGGAGGTGCACAAGACAAGGATAGCACTCCATTTTTATCTTGCAGTTTTGTTTAGAATATCATTATCCAACAGGCAATATGAAGTGCTATTTTCAGTAAAATGGTATGTACTTAAGCTAGAGCTTAGAATATCAGATGTCTGAATACTCAGTGGAAGGGTATGTGACCCAGTTTTTATCATTTTCCTTTTTTTTTTTTTTCATCTTGAACCTGTTCAGTGGCTCTCCCATTCATGTAAGTAATAGCTAACTCCAAGGAGCTGGGAATTTTTACTTGGCACCTCCCCCCAAAAGAGATTTTTTTTTCTTTTCTTTGAGGATTTACTCTTTCACAAACGGTGGTGTAGACATGGAGGGACACGTGTCCCCCCCCCATTCAAGGGGGAGGGGGGCACTTCTCGTTAGTCTTTCGCTCTTCATCCTCTCCACATGGCCAAACCACCTCAATGTATTTCTCCTAACGCTTTTTATCACATCCACACCACAACGCTTCTTCACTTCCTCATATGTCAGTCTGTCTCTCCAGGTAATCCCACATGCACCTCTCAGATAACTCATTTCCACTGCACTCACTCTTGACTTGTGTCCTTCCAACAAGGTCCAAGCTTCACTTCCATCCGGTAGGATTGGTATCACAATATTGTCATGCAATGACATTTTTGCTTCCATGTTCACTTCTCTGTTCCTTATCACTGCTTTCAAAGAACCAGCAACCTTTCTGTACTCCTTCAATTACTTCACCCTCTAAACCTCCATCCTTACTCATCACTCTACACAAGTACTTAAACGCACTCATATCTTCCATTTCCTCCATATTCAGCCTCACTGTACGTTCAGTGACTTATTTCTCTCCAAGACCATAACTGTACTCTTCCCTATATTACCTTTAGATTCCGTTTCTTACACACTATCCCAGGCTCATTCACCAAGCCTTGCAGTTCCCCATCGCCTTCATATTAACAATACGGTATCATCTGCAAGCAACAGTACAGGGAGTTTCCAGTCACAGCCATCTCTCATTAGGGTTGCTCCAACATCCACTGCCCTACCTTGTACATCTTTTATAACCCCATCCATATACAGATTCAACAACCATGGAGACATGACACATCTCTGTTTCAATCCAACATTCAGGTAAAAAAAATCACTTAGATCACTATCCATACGCACTACAGCCTTAGCACCCTCATACATACTCTTCACGGCATTCAACAACTTCCCATTTACTCCATATATTCTTAATACTTTCCACATTTCTTGTCTGTCCACCCTGTCATGTGCTTTCTCCAAATCAGTGAAGGCCGCATACAACTTCTTTTCCTTCTCTAAAAAATTTTCGATGAAAGACCTAAGAATGAATATCTGATCTACACAACCTCTTCCCTTCGTAAAACCTCCCTGTTCCTCTCCAACTAATTCCTCTGTTATTTCTCTAACTCAGTAAATATCCTACCATATACTGTTCCTATTACACTAAGAAGATTGCCCCTATGATTAGCACACACTTTTTTTTCCCCCTTTTCTTTGCACAGGAGAATAATTATACCTGACTTCCAATCCTCCGGGACTCTACCATCCTCCCAAGACAATCTGCACATCTTCCATATCCATTCTACTACTATCTCTCCTCCATGCTTCAGCATTTCACCACACACACTTCCTCAGTTCCTGGGGTTTTCCACATTTTGATTGTCTTCATTACTTCCAGGACTTCCATCCTACTGAGAATCCTTTCTTCTCATCTCTCTCATTCTCCCAGCCATTCCCTAGCCACTTATATTCGTATTACTTTCATTCTCTATGTTCAACAGTTCCTTAAAGTGTTCTCTCCATCTGCTCACTTTATTTCTCCCTTCTCCACTAGCAGTCCACCATTTTTATCTTTCACTCCCCGACTTACTTCTTTATCACCCCGTCTAACTCTCTTCACCTCTTTCCAGAATATTTTCTTACATTCCCTCCACTTTACACTCAAATTCCTTCCAAATTCCTCATCCACTCTCTTCTAACTCATTCTTACTAATCTCGTCATCTCTGTCTTGATCTCTACATATAACTCTCTCGTCCGTGTCTCAACTTCCTCCACGGCCCTGTTTTTCATCCACTTATTATATGCTTTCTTCTTTTGCGCCACAGCCTGTGTCACCTCTTCATTCCACCATGCTGTTCCTTGCACCCCCTTTCGCCTTCTCTTCACCCCACACAACACCTCACATGCAGCAAAGATTTCTTCTGTCAATATCTTGCACACACTTTCCACGTCTCTCATCTACTCCAGATCATATTTACCCAGTCGCTCCTCTCTCTCTTATATTCTGCCTTTTTTCCATCCCCTGGCAACCTTTTTACCCTCTTTATATGGACTACTTCCTCCTGTCCTTCCCTTCTGCTACTCCTCCATTTCATTTGAACCTTGACTTTCACCATCACCATGCGGTAGTCAGAAAGTCCACCTCTGTATGCTCATGCATCCATTACACACCATCTCATTCTATCATCGACACACATAATCAGTCATTGCTTCTCATCATTCGCCACATATACATGTGGATCTTTTTGTGTCTTAAGAGGGTATTGGCTATCACCAACCCCCTCCCTACACAAATATCCGCTAGAGCACTGCCATATTCATCCACTTCTGCCGGCACACCTCTCTCTCCATCTGTTCCATTCACCTTCACATTCCCTACTTTTCCATACATATCTCCAGTCAGAAATACACTCTCATTCCTTTCAAACTTTTCCATGCATTCTTCCACATTTGTCCAGAACTCTTCTTTCACTCTGCTTGCATGATCTTGCATTGGCGCATACTGACACACAATCGCCCACATTTGTAGTCCAACTTTCAGTCTTACCCACACAATCCTTCAGCCGACGGATCCATACTTTCTTATATTCCCCTTCCATGTCTTGCACACTGCAATACAAACTCCTTCTTTTGCGCTCTCGTTCACACCTACTCTCGCACATATACCACATCCGTACTCCCATTTTCTCACAGTTTCACCTCTCAATTTTGTCTCAGTTATTCCACATACAACCACTTTTGCACCCTGAAGCACCTGGACAATCTCTCTCTCTCTCTCTTACACCTCATCATTCGCATCTCTTACATTCCATATCACAATCCGTACCATGTCCTTTGTTCGGTCCGTAGTCTTCACCCGTTGATCAGTGCTGGACTGAGGCATCTTGTTCGTATTTTTAGTTATTTTCCGGGCAGGGGCACTAACCCTCCACCAACCCACTTGTTGTCACGTAGGGAACACGTGTTGGTTGGTTATAATGTTACCTCCCAGCGTTGTAAATGATTTCCTGATTTACAGGAAATCACTTGGCTTGCTACTCAGTGTAAAGATACCCTAAAATAGAGTATCGCTACACCAAGTGGGTGGATGATGTGTAATTATTTTGTTGTGTTTATTAGTTAAACCGGTTAGTTATGTGGTGTCGAATGTTGTAGGGTTACCGAGAATATCCGAGACTCTAGAATATTCAGGATGTGGCAGCTGTTATATATATTAAAGAGGACAAGTAGTTAAGGGACAGTTGACAGCGGACGTTTGGCGAGTGGCCAGTTAGTGAGTGAGAGAGTAACAAAGTAGTTACGGTGTCAGTATAGGCGGCGGTGACGAATGAAAGTGTGGACAGTGTATCCGCCTGGAGGTTCACAACGATATTATCAGTAGCTGTGACTTGTGAAGGATATTTCTAGTCAATATAAAGAAAAGTATTGAACATTTCCTTACTACGAAACAGTCAGCAGAAAAACTGAGCTACCTGCTTCGAGTTCCGAAAGACAGGGCCAGTTTACTGCTAATACAAGTTCCATGCATTCCACTGATGAGGAAAATCCGTGGCTAGATGACAGTGGTGAATCATACTATGACTGAGTTGATGACAACACAGTTGATGAAGATAGTGTTGCAGGAACATGTGGAACACCAGCAGAACAAAGAGCAACATGTAAGCTAATGCATAAGCCTCCGGGACCCCTTTGACATCAGTGCTGGACGAACTGATGAGCCCAAACAACCAACACTGTCAGCAGTTCCCGCGCACAATTTGGCTAAAAGAGACGGTTTTTCTCGGCCAGATGGTATGAACTTACCCATAGCTTGAGTATTCAGTTAATCAGGAACCAGCTTTCTGCTTCAGTTGTAGGTTGTTCTCTGTTCCTGGCCGAACCATGTCAGAAAATGCCTTCACAGTTTCAGGTAACAGACAGTGGGAAAAAAAAAGAAAATAGAGAAAAACTGGATTGTACAGCATGAGAGAAGTAATTATCACAAGGCACATTTTGTGCATGAAAAGACTTTCAGCCCCAGCTAAAATCAGGAAAGAGCATCAATACTACATTAGTTTCGGCTCATGAAAAGCAGATAAAAGAAGACAGGCATTATGTGAAATAAGTTAGAAAAGTTCAATGCCTAACAACAAGACAGAAAATTCTTCAGAGGTCACAAGGAGGACAGAGTAAACAGCAACAGAGGCAGTTTTCTTGAAACATTGGAGCTAGTCAGTGAATATGGCAGTATTGTAAAACAGAGGCTGACAGGAATACTTAGTGTAACGTATACAAGCCCACAGATCCAGAATGAAATGATGTTCTGGTGCCAATATTGTTTCCCATGACTAGTTGTAGTTTCACACTATTGTTGCATATTACATATAAAGTTGTTTATTCTTAATTAACAATGTGCAACGTAGTATGAATGATAAACAAACAAACGCCATTTCACTGTAAAGTGTGGCTTGGGATAAGATGCACACTCAGACATATCTTCTTTTAATTAAAAGCTAGAGTAAAGGGAAGGCGATAGAGAAATATGAATTGTATATATGTTTAAGTCTTGGGGGAAATATTTACCTTGTTGGTATACCTTAATGTAATAGATACTATTTTATTGAGGTGTATAATGTACATGGTATAGTTATGATGCTTCTATTCATGTATAAATCCCAGTTGTCTGTGGAGGTTTAGCACCTCTGATTTAGCTGACTCGGCGCCACACCCAGAGGGGATGGCGGCCGGCTAGGGCAGAAAGCACGTATCACTAGAACGAGAGGGACGTATAACTCTGAGCTCTCTCAGTGTCGCAGTTGTATCTTTCTGTGGCCAGTAAAGAGAGATTTAATCTGCTCAGTTTCGTTCACCTGCATACGCTACCTTCTAAGTTCCTTCAACAGGATTCTACACTGATTCCCACGATCTCCAGTGTGTGAGAAGACGTTGGTGGAATGTGTCAGCCGGAAGTGACTTCGACCAGGAGCAACGTTACCTTGCTTGGAACTGTGAGGTCACGACTCAGCTGATATATAAATGGGTGATCAGCTGTGGGGTTCCAAGCTGATATATTAGTGACTAGTTGAGGAATCCATGCAGCCGAAACATATTTTTGGTGGTTGCAGTGGCGGGATTCCTATGCTGCTGATACAATGATACAGAGCCTTGCTTGCATTATAAGAGATGAAATATGCAGGGAACTGCACGTCAGCATTGAATACTCAGTCATGGTAGATGAAAGCAAGGACATTAGTAGGAAAGAGCAATTGTCACTTGTAAGTTACGGTATCTATTTTTACAATAATATCTCTGAAGAATTTTTTGGGTTTTTGCCCAGTTGTAGGAATTGAATGCCAAGTATCCGAAAGAGTAGGCCTAAATGATTCAGATATATAAATCTTGCAACATAGATCCAAAGGATTGCATAGGACAAACTTATGATGCGGCCTCTTGGATGACTGGTGTGAATAAAGGTGTTCAGATATTATTTAAAGAAGATGCTCCAAGAGCCGAGTATACTCACTGATGCAACCTTAGAAGAGAATGTGGTCATAGCTGACTGTGTTAAGTCTGCCAAACTAGTTTATAAATTCTTTTGATTTCTTGAGACTGAATGATTTCATGTTCTCACATGGGCCTAATGAGTTGTTTGTTAATATATATATTGTTACATAGCCTATGATTTCATCATCCTTTGTGTAATTTTAACGCACAGTATGCTGCATGTTTGATCACGAGCGTGTTCTGCCTCAGTTCCCCCCTTCTACCGTTATAGTAGAGTAAGTCGTCATTTCTGGAGTTCAGACCAGGATTGTCAACTCTTTGTCCCCATGGCTTCATTTGCGCGTCCTTCTTCCAAGTTGTATCAAGCTCTGCCGGCCCCTATATAACGAGCTCAGTCTCTGCATCATTGCCACTTAGATCTGCTCCTCATTTTGTTCACATCTCTGTCCTCCCCTGTACAGATATTATTATTGTGAGTGCTCAAGAAATCTCCAAACATCTAGCAGTTGTGTGTAATTTGAGTATAACTGTTGTATTTTTTCTTGTACTGTATAGCATAAGTTTAATTTGTAGGCCTAGTGAAGTTTTTGTAATTCATGTAAGGATCTTTATGTCCATCAGTTTTAATATTATTTTGTATCTGTAATAATTTATCTTGCATTCACTGAGTATTATCTGGTATCTCATTTTATCAGGGCTGACTTAGATAAATTTACTCATGCTAATTTCGTGTTAATAGAGGCTATTACAGTTAACCATATATTCAACCTGTTTTTTCCATTACATTATCCTTATGAGTCCTGAATGTTTTGTTGTTAGTTTGAGCATTAAACTTTAACTTGTAATTTTACCTAACTCTTTTGTTTTGAACCTGGAACTTTACGGGACAGTAGTGATTATTAGTATTCTCACTTAAAGTGTACATTATCTTTCTCTGTTCCGTAACATAAATTTGGCGACCTCTTATCAGGATATTCAGGATATTATCATAAGGATATTGCTCGATATTTTGTGACTGTTACTTATTCATGATGTCTATTATTACTACACTTGATGAAGCCAAAGATTTTTTGTCAATTGTGCAAACAGTGTGTGATGTAGAAAACAGAACAAAGAATGAACTTAAGCTTGTTGCTCAACAATTGGGAATTGCTGTTCGCTCTCATCATTCTAAAGATCAAATTGTCGAAATGAGCAAACGCAGATTGAATTAGCTAAGTTACAGCTAGCCCTGCAGGAGGCTCGTGTGAAGGAAGCTGAATTTCAAGCACAGGCTAAGGAGGCTGAATTTCAGGCAAAAGCTAAGGAGGCTGAATTTCAGGCAAAAGCTAAGGAGGCTGAGGTACAAGTTGAAATTGCTAGGATTCAGGCGGACCATGAGTATCGCATGAAACAAGGTGGAACTGGATCATCTAGCTCTGATGATTTTGATGTGGCTAAAAATGTTAAACTTGTCCCTCCTTTTAATGAATCTGATTTAACAAAGTATTTTTAGTTGTTTGAGAGGGTAGCTACAGGTTTTAATTGGCCTAAGGAGTATTGGCCAGTACTCCTTCAAACTGTTCTCACCGGTAAAGCTCAAGTAACTTATGCATCTTTGCCTCAGGATCAGTCTGATAATTATGATGTAGTTAAGAGCTTCATTCTTAAGGCCTATGAGCTTGTTCCTGAAGCTTATAGAGTAAAATTTAGGACAACTTACAAGCAGGATAAGCAATCCCATGTTGAGTATGCAAAAATCAAAGAAGATCTGTTAGAGCAGTGGTTAAATTCTAAGAATGTGGATTCTGATTTTGACAAATTTAAGCAGATGATTTTGCTGGAGGACTTCAAAAGGTGTATTAGTAAAGATGTAAGCCTATATCTTGATGAGAAAAGAATAGATAATTTGTCTGATGCTGCAGTTTTAGCTGATGAGTATGTTCTCACTCACAAGAGATATTCTAGAGAAAAAGGGAAAGCTGAGAGTAAGTACGTTGCCTCTACTCAGAGTACAGGTAACAGGAAAGAAAATAAAGATGATGTTTCTCAGGAAGTAAATACCAGCTTCACCTCTAGATTTCAGAAAAGTAAATGTACTTATTGTAGTAAGCTTGGTCATACTACGGCGAGATGTTTCAGGAGACAGCGTGATGTGAACAAAAAGGAGTCTTTAAATATTTAGTCAATTGGTCTAGTGTCCACTCTTGAGAGTTCCCAGAATTCTTTAACTGAGTTAACTGAACCTGCTTTGAGGGGTAACTTAAATTCTCATGATGGAGCTCCTCTTTTGAGCAGTAACGTGGGTGACACTCTCAGGAGTTCATGTGCTAATTTCCTGTCTGATGGTTTTGTCAGTCCTCTGGACAGTAATGACAGGAAATCAGTTCAAATATATCGTGATACAGGTGCTTGCCAATCCCTTATGCTGACCAGTGTTCTAGGCTCTAATGTTAATTCCTCTGATGAAACTGTAATCTTACAAGGTGTAGGGAATAATTACTTCTCTGTCCCTCTGTGCAGAGTGAATTTAGAGTCTGGTTTTGTTAATGGTTCCGTTATGGTTGGGTTGGTTGAGACACTACCAATGTCAGGTGTAACCTTCTTACTTGGAAATGATATTGGTGGAAGTCAAGTGTGTCCAGCTCCTCAGTTGTCTAGTGAGCCAGTGGCTGTGTCCCAGGATTGTGATGTCCCTGATGTGTTCCCTGCATGTGCTGTCACTAGGGCTAAGTCTAAAGTTACTGGTGATTTAGAGGATAATGATGATGATGTTATCCTAGCTGACACTTTTCATGCTAATTTGGACCACTCACCAGAGGAGGCAGTACCCCGTAGTGTTGATAATTTGTCTCGTCAAGAGTTGGTTGAGTTGCAGGTTGCTGACCCTGAGTTGAAAGGTCTAGCTAACTCTGCTTACAGTGAAGAAGAGTCAGCCGGTGCTTCTACTTGTTATTATGTAAAGTCAGGAGTACTTATGAGGAAGTGGAGACCCCCAACAGCATCAGCCGACTGTGAATGGGAGGTTGTACATCAAGTTGTCATCCCTCGTGTTTGTAGGCAGGATATCATTAGAGTGGCTCATGATTCCAGTTTGGCAGGACACCTTGGAGTGAGGAAGACTGTGGCACGCATTTTGAAACACTTCTACTGGCCAGGTATCTTCAGGGATGTTTCCTGGTATTGTAAGTCTTGTCACACCTGTCAAGTTGTGGGGAAGTGTAATCAGACCGAAAAGGTTGCACCTCTAGTTCCCATTCCTCCTTTTGAGGCGCCTTTCACCCGTGTGTTGGTGGATATTGTGGGCCCTCTTCCTAAGACTTCTTCAGGATTTTCTTATGTGTTGACCATGATTGATATGGCTACTCTTTATCCTGAAGCCATTCCACTTAGAAACATCTCAGCAAAGAACGTGGTTAAGGAAATGCTAGGGTTCTTCACAAAGTTTGGTCTGCCCAAGGAGGTACAGTCAGACCGAGGAAGTAATTTCATGTCAAATGTTTTCAAGCAGTCTCTGAAAGAGTTGGGCATCACCCAGATCACGTCTTCAGCTTACCATCCCCAGACCCAAGGAGCGTTGGAGAGATATCATCAAACACTCAAATCGATGCTCAAGAAATACTGTTTGGAACATCAGAAAGACTGGGATAAAGGTCTTCCATTCGTTGTGTTTGCCGCAAGAGAATCTCCAAATGAATCACTGGGCTTCTCACCTTTTGAACTACTGTTTGGCCATGAAGTAAGAGGACCCCTTAAGTTACTCAAGGAATGCTGGCTGTCGGAGGAAGATGACGTCAACCTGCTGGAGTATGTGATGAAGTTCAAAGAACGGCTGTCCACTGCTTTACAGCTGGCGAGAGAGAATTTAGGAGCTGCTCAGGAGAAGATGAAGACTTGGTATGATAAGAAGTCCAGGTTACGCCACTTTCAGCCAGGAGATCAAGTTTTGATTCTGCTACCAGTTCATGGGCAACCTCTTCAAGCCAAGTTTAGTGGTCCTTATTTCGTGGAGAAGAAACTCAGTGATGTCAACTATGTCATCGCCACACCAGATCGTAGAAAGAGCAAGCAACTATGTCACATCAACATGCTAAAGTTATATCACAGGCGGGACGAAAATAATCCAGTCTGCACTGTAGCTGTTCCACCCGAGTCTGCAAGTGAAGCTCTCCCATGCAGTATGAACCTGAGTGATAGTTTGGGGAAGAATCCTGATATCATGAATGATCTCCAGACTAAGCTTTCTCATCTACCTCCCAAGGAAAGGCAGGAGTTTTCGGCATTACTGCAGGAGTACCCGCTAGTGTTCCGTGCCACTCCAGGAAGAACCACTGTGTTGATGTATGATGTCGATGTTGGAGACGCAAAGCCAATTAAATTGCCTCCTTACCGTGTGAACCCAGTGAAAGTTCCTCTCATCCAGAAGGAGCTTGGCTACCTGTTGGACCACAACATGATTGAGCCCTGTCAGAGCGAGTGGAGTTCTCCTGTCACTCTGGTCCCTAAGCCGGGTGGGTCACAGCGGCTTTGCATCGACTACAGACGTGTTAATCAGATAACCAAAACAGACACTTACCCTCTCCCTCGTGTGGAAGATTGCATAGACAAGAACGGAAAGGCTAGGTACATAAGTAAGTTTGATTTGTTAAAGGGATACTGGCAAGTACCTATGACTGAACGTGCTAGGGAGATCTCATGTTTTGTAACACTAGGAAAGGCTTTTGCATGTTCCGTAATGCCATGTATAGATTGTTTTAGAGTAATAAGAAATTTCCTTTGTAAATTTCTTTTTTCTTTGTGGGGAGGTGTTACATAGCCTATGATTTCATCATCCTTTGTGTAATTTTAACGCACAGTATGCTGCATGTTTGATCACGAGCGTGTTCTGCCTCAGTTCCCCCCTTCTACCGTTATAGTAGAGTAAGTCGTCATTTCTGGAGTTCAGACCAGGATTGTCAACTCTTTGTCCCCATGGCTTCATTTGCGCGTCCTTCTTCCAAGTTGTATCAAGCTCTGCCGGCCCCTATATAACGAGCTCAGTCTCTGCATCATTGCCACTTAGATCTGCTCCTCATTTTGTTCACATCTCTGTCCTCCCCTGTACAGATATTATTATTGTGAGTGCTCAAGAAATCTCCAAACATCTAGCAGCTGTGTGTAATTTGAGTATAACTATTGTATTTTTTCTTGTACTGTATAGCATAAGTTTAATTTGTAGGCCTAGTGAAGTTTTTGCAATCCATGTAGGGATCTTTATGTCCATCAGTTTTAATATTATTTTGTATCTGTAATAATTTATCTTGCATTCACTGAGTATTATCTGGTATCTCATTTTATCAGGGCTGACTTAGATAAATTTACTCATGCTAATTTCGTGTTAATAGAGGCTATTGCAGTTAACCATATATTCAACCTGTTTTTGCCATTACATTATCCTTATGAGTCCTGAATGTTTTGTTGTTAGTTTGAGCATTAAACTTTAACTTGTAATTTTACCTAACTCTTTTGTTTTGAACCTGGAACTTTACGGAACAGTAGTGATTATTAGTATTCTCACTTAAAGTGTAACAATATATATATATATATATATATATATATATATATATATATATATATATATATATATATATATATATATATATATATCTTAGAAAGCAGGTGAATAAGCTGAAGAAACTAAGTGACACAAAATGGTCATGCCAGCACTTATCGTGTAATGTCCTTCTAGATGCACTTCTTCCAGTCATGGCAACTCATAGAAATAACTGAGACGCACACAGGAAAACGTTCCCTTGATGCTAACAACTTGCTCAAGAATATTGATCATAGTATAGCTATCTCAGTTATCATGTTCACCAGTATTTTGCAGAAAACAAAGTTGTTATCTGACATGCTTCAGTCTCCATCGCTTCAGCTGTCAGCTGCAGCACACATGGTTCAGATAGTCCATGACGACTTGGCTTCTCACAGGAATTAGGAATGCTGGCATGAAATGTGGGTGAAAACTGAAGGTGTTCGAAATCATGGTGATGTACTTGTTGAAGATCCGGCCCAGAAGAGGAGGACTAGACCCTCTAGACATCTGCAGGACAGCGTTGTTCTGGAGTCAACTGACCTAGAAAACATAGAAGACAGCCATGATTCACTTGAGAAGAAGTAATGTATAAACCTGTATTACGAAGTATTGGATGGAGTACTTGTAGAACTGCACTCAAGATTCAGTGATGCCAGTAAGAAGTTGTTCAAGTCAATGTCTGTGCTTGATCCACGTAGCTCAAAGTTTCTTGATTTTGGCACTTCGAAAACCTATGGTTGAACAGTATTGTGTGGACATCGAATACCAAGATGTAGAGCTGTGACAAGCATTCAGACTTGTGGAAAAGAATAATAATGTGAGGGGCATATTGTTAACAGTCTACTTGAACTTTTAACTTTCCTGAGCTATAACGAGGAATTTCCAGATCTCTGTAAAGACATTAACATTGCGCTGGTACTGCCACCAACTTCAGGATCAGGCGAAAGAAGTTTCTCCTCAATGCGACTCTTCAAAAGGTACCTGCGAAGCACCATGTCTGACACCAGACTCTCATCACTTGGAGTTATTGTGATTCATTCCAAAAGAGCAAAAGAAACGACATGGAATATTTTATTTCTGTGCCTGCACAGAACATGACAACAGAAATATACGGCTATTTTGAGATGTATGTAACTACTGCTGTTTGTAGGGTTCATTGGTGTATAAAGATCTGGATTTATAACTAATGTCTTATAATTAAATTACTATCCCTAAGTTTGCAAATCATTTCCATTTGCCACCTATGGAAGTGCAGTTGAAAAGTAATTGTAAAGTACCTATTTGCATACATACGCACATACATACGTATTGTGTTTTAGTTTAATGTTTGTTTATTTTGTGCCAGTTATTGCCGAATGCGACAGGAATAATGTATTTCGTGTTTACATAATTCAGATTGTTTCTTTCACTTCTTTAGTTGTTCATCATTACAATAAATGGTACAAAGTTTTCTTTCAAAGCATGGCTCTTGTTGAATACCATGTAGTATATGTTCCGGGCCCCTTCAGAAAAGCAAGTGTCCCCCATGTGCCCCTCCACACAATGGACCCTAGCTATACCACTGTTCACAAACCACTTTTGTTTACTAATAATGGTTAAACACTTCACACAGAATTTAAAAAATGCTGTTTCTTGCTTTTGCATCAGAGGTGTGCTAACTGTTAGTGAGAAATATACTGCTAAGTGTCGCTGTGCTTTTGCACCAATAATATACATTTATTTTTGCCTGCAGTAATAAACCTTGAATATCATATTGAAGCACTTTTATCTCATATTTATATCCATAGTTTTATTTCATTAATTTACGATCACATTTTTTCATTTTCATTGTCTTAACAACACACGGCTGAAGAGGTTTAGCATTTCCTCCCATGACGAATGCTTTTCATTCGATTGAGGCATTCCTGGTAGGCCAACCTGGCTGTGAAACCATGTGGCCCCGTTAGAAGGGTTGGCCAACAGGAATATAGAACTGGCATTTGCGTCAGTATTCAGAATGTGCTGTGAAAAGAGTTAGTTTGTACCAGCCAGTGAGCCGGGCACGTGTGACTGAATTTCTGAGGTGGCACCAAGTTCTGGGTCCAGCACCTATGGGTTAAGGTGATAATGAGAAAAGAAAAAATAATATTCGTAAGTCACAAGCTGCTAAGGGTTTTCTTTTGCTGCTCAGAATCATCAGGTCGCAAGCAGAACAAAACTGTAATACCGTGCTCTGAAGGGATTATATTGTCTCATTAATCTTCAGTTCTTTCTTCCCTTTTTGTTATCTGGCAATCATTCATTCATTCTGGGTGTGGTGGATGGGTACTGAAAATACAGGTCATTCTCTTTTTTATTTACTTCTAAGTGTACAGAGAGAGAGAGAGAGAGAGAGAGAGAGAGAGAGACCTTTTCTCCCCTGGTACCTGTTGTTTGGGAAATTAGGTCTTCAACAGTGTTCCCCATTTGTCAGCGTCCTTGGAGCCCTCGACTTGGTCAAGGATAAACTCTGAGTAAGGCAGTGTTACCCTGGCTTCACAGGCTGGCAATGCTTGCAGCCCCACTGCTAGTACCTTTGGACTGTAGTATGGTTTCTGTTGACAGTTGCTCAGACTGTTAATGAAAAGTAATTTCATTCCTCGTGCCTTGGCCACATGACTAATGTGTCTTTTGTTCTGCTTCTCTCATTGAATTCTATTCTTTGTTGCTTTTGGAAGGGGAGTGCAAGCAAGTTATTAGAGTTGAGGCTACAAGTCTGGCATGATTACCTGCAATTTGACAAAGGAGAAAGCAGAGAGGGTGTAAGTGAAAATAATGACTGGATGCTCGATGCGTAAAACAGGTGGGAGACGGATGGCAGAAACAGGACAGCAGAAGCAAATGTAGAATTGGTAAGGAGGGAACTGAGAAGGTGGGTGAGTGCAAGGCTGCTGAGGTAGAGGATATAGGAATGGGGAAGACCAGTGAGGCCGGTGCTGAGAAAGCAGGTGAAATAGGGTGAAGTTAAGCCATTAAGGCTGACGCGTGGAGCGGATGTTCCTACAAGGTGGGGGCTGGCAAGAGTTTGTCTGACAGATGAAGAAGGGCCTGATTTATACCTCTCCTGTAGTACCATTAGTGCATCCTGGTGGTGAGCACACGCACTGCACTTACCTTTTCCGGAAAATGTACTGTGAGAGCGTGGTTGGCCCTTAACCACCTGACAAAGGTGAAGAAAGTGTGGTTTGATGGATCCTTGTGTGTTCATGCTTTCGGAAACACATAGCATATACAAGTCCATATGGAAGGTGTCGATGGGGCATTGTGGTACCACACAAGTACTCAGATGTGCATGGGCTACCTATGCCTTCATGAAATCCTTATGGTAATTATTGGTGAGGCTATACAGGCTCCCAGGTGAGGACAGGTTGCTTTTGTCCACGTGGAGACCTCGTGGTGGGTTTTTGTAGCCTGACAGTGTCCATAAGGTGGACTATGCCCGAGCACCAATGGATATTTAGAGGCACAACAAAAATCCAAAGTATGGCCACTGTCTGGAAAATATTGTTATCTATTGTTTTAGAGACATCAGGCTTTTACATACCAAGAAGCTGACCTTGATACTTTGAACATTTACAGATGGTACTGGGATTCCTCCAAGACTTGAAAATGCTACTGCGACAAAGGTGTCACATCCTGGGCCGTGCAGAGATAATTTACGTCGGCAGTGGATTTGAAGGCTCAGGAGTTTCAGAGACTACAGATTTTGACATCGTACTGGTACTACCAGACCCCTACCGAACCAGTAATTTTGAGGTAATATTTTATGTTTTTCCTACCAGATTTATATTCTAAAGAAAATGCAAATTCTGATCCATCCTGGATTGATGGCATGGGCAAGGCTTCAGGAACTGGAGACAGGCTTTCACCTTAAACACATTTCACAGATGTTTGTGAATTTCACCTACTTCCTTTGGCACGAAATAGTTTAGATATTACGAGTGCTTCACTGCCCTATCGAGACGCTCAGCAATTAACCAAATAAAGGTCGTTTCTGAACCGCACTTTGCTTTGCTCACAACCAACAATTTGTGCGCCGAAGCACTTGCTCTTACAGAGACGCATGAAACTCCACGGAAAAGCTCCGCCTCATTTTCCACGTAAAGTAAGTGCGCGTCCACACGTGTGCTCGAACATGTGTTGACAACACAGCTGGCAACATGTTTGGATACATGTATGCAGCAGTATTTGGACAGGTGTATGCAAACATGTTACACTGTAACTTCAAACCTGCTGGCAGCAGAGATGATGGCATAAATGTGTCCATATGAGGCAGCTGAGACTTCATCATGTTGTTGTCAACATGATCTGGACGCTGCTGTTCCCAGCATGTTTGTAGTTTGTTCGTTATTGTGTTGTTTTCATGTTGCGAACACATGTTCTAGCACACGTGTGGACGTGCCCTAACACCAGTGAGGATTAGGAGTTACACATCTTTACAAAATTTCAATCTACATGAAACTGAAACGGGTCCATCTGCAACCAAGTTCCCACCATCCTTCCAAGTTTCATCAAAATCCTTTTTCGAGTTTCGGCTGCTCTAACACACACACACACACACACACACACACACACACACACACACACACACACACACACACACACACACACACAAAATTATAGTATTTAAGATCTGTGCTGCCTCTGACCTTTTTCATTAAAAATTGGTGACGTCATTCATATTCAGTCATTCAGTTAATGATCAAGGTCAGTATTCCTATAGTTCCTTAACAGACAGACAAGTTTTCCGACTTCCCCCATATCCTCATCCCTCTCATTTTACTTCAGGCTTAAATTTAATTTGCCGAAGTTTGCTTATGTCCTTGACGAGTTATAGGCAATTCTTTTATGGACAATAGCTGTTCTGTGTGATTTTGTTGTGCCATGCAAAAGGATGGCAAAGAGGATACAGACAAGCCAGTTAAACTTATCCCCTTGTTTTTTCAAGTAGCTTTTCACACCATTCTCTTACTTCTCAGCTGTCCTCTTGTAGCATGACGTTATCTGGCTTGTCAGCCCTCCACGATGCATTATTCCGACCTACCAAAGCCTTGACAGCTGATATACGAATGTTCTAAAGACGCATCCACATTGGCACTGCTGTCCCGGCTGCATATTTCCTTTCTGTATAGGTATTCGTCTCAATACCACAGCCAGCCACCTATGCCAAGCTGCCCTTGTGGGATAAGTTAGGCTTGGTTAAGTTAGGTTAGATGAAAATGTCAGATGTAATTTTGCATGGGAAATACATTATATTTTCGAGAAAACCCTATGGTTAGTTTTGAACCGACAGGGCGAGCGTCGTTCCTGGCTGAGAGTTCCCTATGATGAGTAGGCATACAGGACGGAAATATGCGTCCCGGCTCGTTCCCGATGTATTCAAACACACGGACTCACAATGTAAAGGACGAACTTCTAACTTACACAGCTTGAGGCATTAAGAATATATTTGCAATATCAGGTTACTACTGTACTCTTAAATTATCGATACATTGTCTCTTTCAAAGTTTTCGAGACTAACAATGCAAAAACTTATAGATAAAGGAGTGCTATCAGCCAGGATTCTACAAGCTGAAGTGGCAAGGCTTCGTCTACCGCAGACCTCAGTTTGTTAACACGGCTGGCTACCTTGAAGTTGAAGATCTCCGTGACTACTGTTTAAATAGGTAAGACTGAACACTTGATCTACTTATCGTGTGCGTGGTCAGGCACATGTGAGTGTTTAGTCTGGCTAATGGAAAGCAAGTTTCTTAAGCTTTTGGAAGCCTCATTCTATAAGGGAGTAAAAAAGCTGTTAAGAGATGGAATGAAAGGAAAGACCTGAATGGAGAATCTCCTCAGCACTCGAAGAAGGAGTCTAGAGGGAATGGGTTTGATGGTCAATAAGGAATGGAAGAGATGCGTGAGTGATTATGTGCAAACTGTACCTGCCGGCAGCCATAATCTCCAGAGTCCAGGGATGAGAATGTAGTACAGTCTAACAGGATGGTACTCCTTAGAAGAATGGGCAGTTGCTAATAGGGAGAGCTTTAGCTCCACTTTGCACTAGGTCATAGGGTCTAACTCCTGATCCTCCTCTTCAGTGTGACAGTATAACTGTTAGTTGTATACTCTCTTAAACATTACACATCACACTTTCTATTCCAAAGGTGCTGAGAGGGAGAGGGGGTCATTAATACCCCAGCCATCAGTCTCGCTTTCATTGGTGACCAAATCAGATGTCTTAGACCTTTGCCTGACACTCTTTCTATTCATTTCTGCAACATTCACAGCCTTTCCTCCAGTTGCCTCTGTTGAACATCACCTCTTCTCTAAACTTCACCTTCTGAACCTCTTTGAGACTGAGTTATCTGATGCTATTTACAGCACACCCATTTTTGTATCCCCCTACTTTCTCTACACTCATTTTAAAGTCAAAAGAGTGTGTGTGTGTGTGTGTGTGTGTGTGTGTGTGTGTGTGTGTGTGTGTGTGTGTGTGTGTGTGTGTGTTTGTGTGTGTGTGTGTGTGTGTGTGTGTGTGTGTGTGTGTGTGTGTGTGTGTGTGTGTGTGTTTGTGATCAGCAACCTAACTTAGTTTCGTGTTCCTGAACGTAAGTCTTCTAATTCTTAGCAGTCGAATTTCAGCTTTCCTGCTTCTCTCTGACTAAATATATACGTGCTCTTTGTTTCCTACTTCCTCTGACTATGCAGAACTCTGTGATTATTTTTCTTCCAAAGTGTAACACATTTTTTTCCATTTCCCCATCACTTAAATCTCCATTTTTGTAATTCACGGATTCACGATCACCTTTACTCTCCTCTTCATTCATACTTGACCTTTTTCCTTATAACTAATCCTTCTTTTTACTCTATTAATTATTTTCTCTTTTAGGCTCTTCTGATTAAAGTTTTATCCCACTAATGTTCCAGTAAGGTCTGTGAACCATCTCAAGAAGCGGCGTCTGTGGAACTTTGGCTCTACTGGTTGCGGTGCCCATAGGCAGTACCTCTTTGATTTTCTCTTTAACGATTACTGCATCCATGACGAAGACTCATCTGGGTGTGCTTCACACACTATGGAGGTTATCCTGTCGGGCAAGAAACATACATATCTGTCTTTTACCCTCTAACAAACAATAATTTAAGACGTGGGTTAATTTCACTTATTCTAATACTGTCCACAACAAAAATTTTAAAAAAGCATGTTGTCAGTTACACTTCCTCTGAATCTCGTTCACATTTCAGCCTGAACTCATGTCAAGTCTGCTGTTTGTCATTATGTTAAAAATCTTAGTATTTTCAGATGCTCAAAACTTTTCAGTTTTCTTTCATTTTCTTTCGTCGCCTTGCCATAAACTTTCCTAATAACTTTACTTCTTTCTCCTGTCTTTCTTCTTTCTGCCCTAATGGCTGTGTAGCTTTTTTTTTTTTCTGACAAAGAAGAACTCTTTGACTAAACCTTCTCCGCTTAATCAAGTTTGGATGATTATGATGCTCTGCTTCCATCTCCTTCTCCACTTACTTTCTCATGCCTCTTGTTAGAACATCATCTAATGGTCTGCTTTCTGCCTTCACTAGCCACAGTAGTAATAAGGCATGCCGTCTTCATGGGGTTGCTTCTGTTGTCCTCTAGAACTGTGCTTTCAAGCTGACACTGCGTAGACAAATCTCTGCCTTTGTCTTTCAATTTGGATCTTTCATTCTTGCTGGAAGTTGCCCTTATTAGGCCTGTCCATGAGAAGGATGATCGTTTCCACTCCTCTATTTATATAGTTGCTCTGATAGCTAGCAATTTTAAAGTCTTTGAACCTCTAATATACAAGAAGATTTTGAAGGGCTTTTCTTCTCTTAACGTTCTTGCTGATCACCAGAATGAGTTCCGCTAGGGATGTTCCACTAGCTATCTTCTCACCTTCCTCTCAAATTCATGGTCATCATCCTGCTAGGACTCTGGTGAACTTTTGCCGTTGCACTTATTATCTCAAAAGGGTTTCGATGAAGTCTAGTACATATTTTTAAAAATTATCAGACAACCTTTGTGTGGCTGTCTGTCTTTCTGTGTGTGCATTCTTTCCCAGTTTCTTTTCTGGTTGTTCTATTCGTACAGCTGCTGCATAGTGGTGCTTTTCAGGATTCTGTCTTGTCATCAATTATCTTCCTACTATTCATCAGCGATCTTCCGAGCTGTACTGTACATGTAGTGCTGTGCACGCATACGCTGATGATTGCCTTTCACATATCAACCCTCATCTCAAAGCATCCGTCACTGCTGTTACTTCATCATTCTCAGGATCAGACTGTCACACCTGGCTTTTTACTTGACTGTTGTTTCTGATTGGGGTGAAAGCGTTTCTTGTTTTTAATGCATAAAATATCAATTCCTGTATCTTTCATCTCGCCAAAATCTTCAACAAGAATATCCCTTAAGGCCCCGTCACAAGATCAGTGGGCAAGTGTGGTGAGAATGCGTGGAAAATGATCGTGTAGACATGCGCAACTGAAGCACCATTCTTGCTCGAGCAGGTTCGTCAACGACACAAAACTCCAGCTGAACCACGCTCTTCGGCACCATGCTTGGCCACCACACTTGCCCACTGATCGTGTGACTGGGCCTTAATGCTAGTCAGTTTCACTGCTAGTGATAAAGTGAAACGTGTGATGTATTTCTTAATTACCTAATCAGTGCCGCTTCGTATGAAAATTTTTTTGTCTCGAAGCAGGGCTCCTACGACACGCTATCCTCCCTCATAATTTGGCTTCTTGTTTTTGGTCGTCGTGTTCGGCCGTCTTACTCCCACATAATTTTCAGCAAACCTCCCCTTCCTCCTCGTATAGCATAACCTCCTAATATACAGTAATATTCCAGTTTCAGGTAATCTTCTTAACATTTCTCAGTTTCCTTCCATGTTACACCCTTTCCCTCAGTTCGTCTTCCATACCATCATCTTTGTTTTCAACACTACCTACTTTAGTTTCATTTCTTTCGCTTTCATACTTTACACAGTGAGGTTCGATGCCACTATTCATCACTGGGTTCTTTTCAACCATCTGTCATTTGGCTGTTGCTGACTTATTTTCACCGCTTTCATCCGATTGTTTTTTTTTTATCTAGGTACACGACGATTATAGTCTGCTGAAGAAAGATTTCTCTTATTGAAGCTACACACACACGCACGCACGCACGCGCACACACACACACACACACACACACACACACACACACACACACACACACACACACACACACACACACACACACACACTGCAGTGATATAAACTCTCCTTGTTTCATTGAAGCATTCAGGTCGAGCCCTTCATAAAGAACAACCATTCACCGTCATAACTGCTGTTGCTTTCTCACATTGTACGTACTATGGATGCCTTGAATAATTTGCCTTCACTCCATGTACTACAATAAACCTTACTGCCTCCCAGTCTACTTCTCGACATCCATAAATGTTTCAAACAGTTTTCTGTCTACTAACCAAAATTGATCAAACTTTTTTGTGCAAATATTTGATCAGCACACGATGTACATCGCCTACCCACTTTGGACCTACCTTGTCAGTCCTATACTAACTTTTCCATTATTACCTTACCTTCTCATTCTCAATCAGCATTCTACCATTTATCTTTCCTACCACACTGAGGTAGCACTCACCCCTGTGGTTCCCATATTGTCTTCTCTCATCCTTTCCTGTAACCATCGTCACAGGACGTATACATCTTATTTCCGTTCCTACGGAGCTTTCTCTTGTATCGAACGTAGTCTACAACGCTTCTGAATCCAGTCTGTTAATACCTCTTGTTTCCTGCATTAGGAAAATGCCACTCAAGCAGTTAATTCCTGGTACATTAGCATATTCCCTTTACTGATCACTCGCTTTGAATTTACTCATCTTCCCATTGGTATTGCCATCCTAAAATCTGATATTACAACGTTACTCTGACTTAGTACATACAGAAATAGCTGGTTGCACTTCCACTCATTGCTTTATTTTTTTAACTACTGATTGTCTTGTTGTTTACTAGTATGCTGCCTCCCAAACTCCTCGTCATCTATCGACTTTTCTCATCCTATATTTTGCTCAAGCTGTGTTTACTTTCTCATTCAGCCTCTCCACCTTATCATTTCCAGTGCCACCTACCGTTTCTATATGTAGCGTTTTTTTCACATGCGTTTTCTCACTTCACCTCTCCTCAGTGTTTCCCTTGCTACATCGGTTAAAGCCAGCACATGCCACTCCTTTACTATTTCATTTCCAGGCTAAATGGTGTGCTGACAATCTTTAATCACTGCTTCCCTACCCGATCCACGGTGAGGGTGGAGTACCACAGTCCCCTGCTGGTAGCCATGACTGTCGTTGTGAGGGATGCGAGTGGAGTTTCTGCCAAGATGGATATTGTAACTCAGCTGGCAGGCGAGTAAACAGTGTGCTAAGTTGGACTTATACACTCTTTACTGAATACATGCAAATAATTGTCTTATTCAAGAAAACCAAAGTTTGCTTACTACCTGCACACGTGGCAGTGGGTTAGCCTGATGCTTTCGTCTTCTGGTACTGAGAACATTTTGGAAAGGTATACATTTTTTACCATCGTTACAAGTGAGGAAAGGCATTCAATCAAGACGAAGAAAAAAAAAAAGTGTTAGAAATTGTCGATCGCAAGAGCTGACTCCATGTTCAGCCCGAGGACGTCAATATCAGTATATTCTTCAGATGGCTATGTTAAGATTCGGAGAACTCCTTTGTACTGAAGAATGTAATGAAGCTTATATACATCCTATCCAGTTCTGAAACTCTACCTAAGATACTGATAAGGTGATTAAGATTGCCTATATAAAAGGGTTATTGTAGTGAATGAGTTAACGACTTCACTGTGATAATGGACTTTTATATTTTTACTACCCTTGGACGATATAGAAATTCCCCTTTAACTGCAGAGATTTATTAAGGCTATACCTCATCCTTCCTGTTCAAAAATTCTATTCTAAGGTGAAGAAATCCAATTGAAGGCAGCAAATTTAAAATGAAAAAATCACCGTAGCGAGGAGCTCTCTCTCTCTCTCTCTCTCTCTACATATAATATATATATATATATATATATATATATATATATATATATATACATATATATTTATACTGTATATATATATATATATATATATATATATATATATATATATATATATATATATATATATATATATATATATATATATATATATATATATATATTATTACGTCTCCCGTCCCACACTGCCACAGGCTCCAAGAGCAGTATTACAGTATAGGAAGGACGTTGCCCAGTGAGTTGTTCTTCCAATGGTCAGCCTTTAGGTGTACAGTACACAAGATCAGCTGAGGCGAAAATAGACACTGGCTTCATACATTCAGTGTCTATTTTCCAGATAATTACACTTAATGCTTCGCAACTTCTCTTCACTATTCTCACAAGCACTGGAGCTATACAAACTTTAATAACTGCAATTACACTTAATGCTTGACAGCACTTCACTGTTTTTCACAAGTACCGATGATATACAAACTTCAATAACCACTGTTTGCCAACAACAATTCACTGTTTTCACAAGTACCGAAAATATACAAACTTCACTGGCACTGCACTGACACTCAAACTAAACTGAAAACCGACTAAACTTGCCCAAGTCTCCTCCTTATCCTTATATAGCCTTTCTTGCTTCTCCAACATTCAAGAACGTGCTGGTCCTGTACCTCCCCCGAGCAACAACAGTTACCAATTCAGAGACATCCAAAGCATGCCAAAGTTTTCTTACATTACATATCACTGTAAATTATTTTGCATACAAACTTGTCCTGGAAAGAGGTGAAGAGAGTAAGACAGGGTGGACGTGAAGTTAGCAGGGGAGTGAAAGATAAAAATGGTAGATTAATAGTGGAGAAGGGAGAAAAAGTGAGCAGATGGAGACAACACTTAAAGGAATTGTTGAACATAGAGGATGGCAGTAATGCGAGTATAAGTGGCTGGGGAATGGCTTGGAGGAGGGAGGTGAGATGACAGGAAGAAATCAGTAGGATAGAAGTTGTGGAAGCAATGAAGAAAGTCAAATTGGAGAAAGCCCCAAGAATTGATGGAGTGTATAGTGAATTGCTGAAGCATGGGGGAGAGATAGTAGTAGAATAGATGCAGAAGATGTGCAGATTGGCCTGGGAGGAAGGTAGAGTCCCGGAGGATTGGAAGTCAGGTATAATTATTCCCTTGTACAAAGGAAAAGGGGAAAAAGAAGTGTGTGGTAATCATAGGGGCATTTGTGTTCTTAGTGTAATAGGAAAAGTGTATGGTAGGATACTTATTGACAGAGTTAGGGAAAGAACAGAGGAATTGGTTGGAGAAGAATAGGGAGGCTTTAGGAAGGGAAGAGGTTGTTTAGATCAGATATTCCTTCTTAGATCTTTAGTGGAAAAGTTTCTAGAGAAGGGAAAGAAGTTGTGTGCAGCTTTCATGGATTTGGAGAAAGTATATAACATGGTGGATAGACAATGATTGTGGAAAGTATTAAGAATATATGGAGTAGATGGGAAGTTGTTGAATGCTGTGAAGAGTATGTATGATGGTGCTAAGGCTGCAGTGCCTGTGGATGGTGAATTAAGTGAATTTTTCTCTTGGAAGGTTGGGTTGAAACAGAGATGTGTCATGTCTCCATGGTTGTTCAATCTGTACATGGATGGGGTAATAAAAGAGGTGCAAGGCAGGGCAGTGGATGTTGGAGTGGCCCTGGTGAGAGAGGGTAGTGTTTGGAAACTCCTTATACTGTTGTTTGCAGATGATACTGTGTTGTTGAGTGAAGATGAAGGGGAGCTGCAAGGCTTGGTGGATGAGTTTGGGAGAGTGTGTAATAAACGGAATCTAAAGGTGAATGTAGGGAAGAGTTAAGTGATGGTCTTTGAGAGAGGTGAAGTCAGTGAATGTACAGTGAGGTTGGATGATGAGGAAATGGAAAATGTGAGTACGTTTAAGTACTTGGGTAGTGTGATGAGTAAGGATGGAAGTTTGAAGGGTGAAGTGCTTGAAAGGGTACAACAAGGAAGAAAGGTTGCTGGTTCCTTGAAAGCAGTAATAAGAAACAGGGAAGTGAGCATGGAAGTGAAAAAGTTATTACATGACAGTATTGTGATACCAACTCTAATATATGGAAATGAAGCTTGGACGTTGTTGGAAGGACACAAGTCAAGAGTGAGAGCAGTGGAAATGAGTTATTTAAGAGGAGCCTATGGAGTCACATGGAGAGACAGGCTGACAAATGAGGATATAAAGAAGCGTTGTCGTGTGGATGTGGATGTGATAGGAAGCGTTAAGAGGAACACACTGAGGTGATTTGGCCATGTGGAGAGGATGGAGGGTGAGAGACTGACGAGGAGAGTGTATGTGAATGAGGTGGAGGGGGGAGGGAGGGGGAGGCCGAGGATGAGATGGAGGGATGGGGTGGAGAGGTATATGAGAGAGGGGGGTATGAGTTGGGAGCAGGGCAGTGAAATGGCGGGGGACAGGGCGACGTGGAGGCGATTTGTTTGTGGCCACCCCGTACGGGATTGAGGCGTCTGGCAATAGATAGATAGATAGACAAACTTGAATTACATATTTTAACAAGCAATCACATAAGTAAAACATTATGGAGAAAAAGAGCACAAAAATTAATGCATAACTTATGAAACAACTACACTCCCAAACAGCAAGCTGACTGGCAACTCTGACTCATACAGAAGCTATCTACCGTAAACATCGGGAATCAGCGAGAAGCTTCGAGACTACCTAACTATCAAATCCCGCTTCTTAACACTACCCCTCCATAGTTCTTTGTCGTCCCGACAAAACTACGCAATATATGCAAGCATAAACCTTAATCCTAATGAAACATCTAACTATACACAAAATAACCCTTCAACTTATCAGGTCATTTTCTGTGCTGTTTCCGACAACGTCCTTGCTCCTCCACACAGTCCACTTGTCCTGGAAGGTCTTGGTCCTCTTGTTGATTAATTTCTTCTCTTGAGAAACTGTCACCATCCTCTTGCACTTCAGTTCCTTGGTCCTCCTCAACATCCTCGGCTGCAGGTGAGCACGATTCCTCGGAGACATCCCAGCTGTACTGTCCTGGCCCATGGTACTGCCACAGACGATTCACGCGTACCACCTTTGGACGAGACTTCCTGCCTCCCCGAATCCAATATGGTACGTCTGATAGGAGGTCCAATACAGTGTAAGGCCCGTCCCATGGGCTCTGGAGCTTCGGTGACTGTCCATTCTTTCGCTGAGGATTGTAAATCTGCATCCTCCATCTGCATCTTCTTCAAGTCTTCTGCATCTGACGCTGGCCCTATCACTACAGTACGGCAGAATTTCTTCCAAATGATTCCCATTCCTACTACACTCTTTGCCGTCTGTTCTTCCGTTTTCTCGCACACTATTCATCAAGGTTCTCCTGCATTTCTTCAGTGGCATGGCTTCTTGGGAAAAATTGGCTGGTTGTTGCCTCTCGTCACCAGCCTTCACTAATTTACTCTCATCCTTCTCAACTAGACACTCATAGCTGAAGTGTCCCACCTCACCACAAGTCCAACACCCGTTTGTTACAATTGAAGATTTCCTTGCACTGCTCTGTTCTTGCTGCTTCTTCCATTTGTGACAATCCTCCTCCTTGTGTCCCGACTTCCCGCAGAACCAGCAACCTCCTCTGGTCTCCTGTTCCCTCTTCCACTTGTAGCAGTCCTCTTTTCTGTGTCCTGGCTTTTCACAGTACCAGCAACTTCCCTCAAATTTTTCCTTTTCACATACCTGCCCCTTTCTTGCTTTGAATCCTGCACTACAACCTGTCTGAAAAGTGGACCTACTGGATCTGACATAGGACTCAAACTCTACAGCCCTGGCTAGTGCTTTTTGCATGCTTCTTGGTTGTGTCCGCCTTACTTGCACTTTCAACTCTGTGCACAATCAAGAGCATCGATGAACTGGTCCCTCAGTAGAATAGCCAACAGGTTAGGTGCTGCTCCTGGGTACACTTCGTATACCATACTCTCCAGGTCATTAGGAAGCTGCTGTAGGGATTCTTCTCAAGCCTGTACACAGCTCCGGAATCTTGCTCTGTAAACCTCAGTCTGGTACATGGTTCCATATCTGCACTCCAGCACTTCTACAAGGGACTAATAACTGTTTCTCTCCATCACTGACATCTGGCCCAGAATTTCCATTGCAGTACCCGCTGCACTGCCCTCTGCCTATCATTCCAGCCATTCTGATCCGCAAGTAACTCAAACTGTGCACGGTACGCTTCCCAAGATACTCTACCATCAGATTCCTGAGGTTTCTTTTTAATTGGACCCCCAATATAGCCATGCAATTCACTGGTTTGGGGCCTAGAAACTGGGGCATCATAATTAAGGCTAGGACTTAAATCTCCTACATTCTGATTATTCAGCCCTGTAATGCTATCTTTAGATGCTTGGGATCCGTCAAGATTCACCATATGCTGTCCATTCCTTGCATATGCTCCCTGTACACTAACCTGAGGCTCAGCAGCGCAGTATTTCTCTACAGCCTCCATTTTTTCACTACTGTAATTATCTTCACATGGTCGACTACATGCTTCAACTGGCTATCTACATGCTGTCTGCACTCCATTACTATTTCCTCACTAATTGTCTTCAACTGGTCGTCAACGTGCTGTTTACACTCCATCACATTTTTGCTTACCTCATACATCTGCTGCTCTAGCTTGGCATCTACTTCCTCCTTAAGCTGTTGCTGTTCTTCCTTCATTTCCCCCGTGAATGCATCTAGCTGTCCTTGCACCCTCAGTTGTACTTCCCTCTATGCCTCTTGAAGTTGTTCATATCATTCCTTCTGTTCTTCGTTCTGTGCCTGCAACTGTTCTTTGATTTCGTTCCTGAGCTCTTTCTGTTCTTCACTTTGTGCTTGTAATTGTTCTTTTTGTTCTTCACGTTGTGCCTCTAGTTGTTCACTCTGTGCCTTTAGTTGTACAGTTTGTGCCTGTAATAGCTTCACAATTGACGCCAGGGACATTTCCTCCCCCTGCCCTGCTCGAGACCTTGTCTGCACACCTCCTGCTTCCATGTCGAAAGTTAGACTCACTGCAGCCCTAAATAATCCACACTCCTGACACCAGTCTTACATCCCCTGTCCCACACTGCCACAGGCTTCAAGAGCAGTAGTACAGAATAGGAAGGATGTTGCCCAGTGAGTTGTTCTTCCTATGGTCAGGCTTTAGGTGTACAGTACACAAGATCAGCTGAGGCGAAAATAGACACTGGCTTCTTATGTACACTGTCTTTATTTTCCAAATAATTACACTTAATGCTTCCCAACTTCTCTTCACTATTCTCACAAGCACTGGAGCTATACAAACTTTAATAACTGCAATTACACATAATGCTAGACAACAATTCACCATTTATAACAAGAACTGATGATATACAAACTTCAATAACCACTGTTTGCCAACAACAATTCACTGTTTTCACAAGTAGCGAAAATATACAAACTTCACTGGCACTGCACTGACACTCAAACTAAACTGAAAACCGACTAAACTTGCCCAAGTCTCCTCCTTATCCTTATATAGCCTTTCTTGCTTCTCCAACATTCAAGAACGTGCTGGTCCTGTACCTCCCACGAGCAACAACAGTTATCAATTCGGAGACATCCAAAGCATGCCAAAGTTTTCTTACATTACATATCACTGTAAATTATTTTGCATACAAACATGAATTACATGATTTAACAAGCAATCACATAAAATGAAACATTATTGAGAAAAAGAGCACAAAAATTAATGCATAACTTATGAAACAACTACACTCACAAACATCAGGGTAACTGTCAATTCTGACTCATACAGAAGCTAACTACCGTAAACATCGGGAATCAGCGAGAAGCTGCGAGACTACGTAACTATCAAATCCTGCATCTTAACACTAATATATATCTCTATATGTTTATATATATATATATATATATATATATATATATATATATATATATATATATATATACCAGAAAGGCCGTCTCCAACAGTATTTTTAATACATCATTCTCATTATCATCTACCTAGTGCATTAAAGCTTTCGCCACCACACCAAAAGTACCACCAACTAGCAAGAGTGATTTGTGAGCGCATAACAAACGAGAAAACATATGTACAGTCGCCAAACTTTCCGCCTGGGCCACCTAGCCGCGAGAGGTGGGTAAAGGGTGCTGGCAACAGTGTGTACATGCTCGACGAAAGTTCGGATCATCAGCTCTCGTCTTCCGTACTGAACCTCAGTCAGAGTTCATCCCAATATTCAGTCTACAATTTTAGTCGATAGAATTTCAAAGGAACTTCTTGAAAGTACTGGATAATACGAGTATTGAAAACAAAATAAGTAAAATAACCTAAAAGACCGTATCTTTACATATATTACATATTTATAAACATATTCTTTTTCATTATTACATGACAACCCATGGCTAAAAATTGTCTACTGAATATTGGGGGGAAGAATCGTCGTGTGACCGATCCTTACACTTGAAAAATAGATACCGGTGTCTGTTCGCATTTGGCCAGTCCTGGGCCGGTCACGATTACACCTATTGAAATACCATTCTTGATCTGAGACATGATTAGATAAGTGAGGTCATTAATCGTTACAGGATTACTCATCGAGCGGATATTAATTTAAGCTAAGTAGGAGAAATAAGGAACTGTTGACATCGGAGGCTGAAACTCGTTCGTTAAGGCTGCCTTGAGTCAGTTAGTCATAAGTCGACGGGCGCTAAAGCGCCTAGGTTCGTGGGATTTAAAAAAATAAAATCAGTGTTACAGCCTGTAATGATAATTTCATGTTCTTTATGTTGCATTTACCAATCACATAAGTAATATCACAGGCAATAGTACTGTAATATAAATGTCCCAACAATTCATGAATCAATAGCATTTGTGCTTAAAATGACTGGAAGCTTTTGCATACTGTGATGGAGAGGTGGTGTCTTCATCTTGCTGTAATGTGAGATAATGTTGTTCGGTGCATAATCGATGAGCGTGTAAATGTGTGACTTCACACATAAGCGGCACAGCTCACAATCAATTTTCCTTCTAATGTGTAATTCAGTCATTCGTTAGATGAATGGACTACAAAGGTGTGCTGTAATGACCATAGTCATATGAAATATGATACGGTAAGTCATTATCATAGCTGATGTAATAGCCACTTCGACAAGAGTACAATATGCATAAACTCTTTGCCTGTTGAGGTGACAGTATTTTAGCCTCCTACCTCTTCGTGGTGCACCACAGAACACATAAAAACACTTACTTGAAGTACTACCAACGAGGATGTAAGCAACCGTTACCAGTGTCTGAACATCATCCTAATGTTTATTGGTCAGTGTCATTCATGATGTGAATGACAGGTAATCTTACTTGTAACTGGACGCGATGTTATGTAAATGCATTCCTCTTCAACCTGTACTGATAATGGTATCAAGCGATAACCCTATGATATGGAATTACTGATATAAGGAGAGAGAGAGAGAGAGAGAGAGAGAGAGAGAGAGAGGCTTGGAGCGATTCAAGTATTTAGTGCATTAACATATTATAGAAAATAAAATGTTTAGTATTGTTAAGAATGCAAATATTCAGTAGAATGCTAATGGATCTCAAAAACTAGTTCGGCAAGTATTATCACTGGCGGTATGAATAACGTAACCCCCCCTGCCCCCGTCCGGCGCCTACCCTGGCATTCACCATGCCAAGCTTCCCCCTTAAGCAGCTCTCCCACCGGCTCCACCAGTTGCAGGAAACTGGTTGCATGGAATTGTTGCGTGTCACAGGTTGCACGGACTAAGGCCAAATAAGCATAGTATATGTTATTGTACTATATATAAAGGTATATATTTATACCATAATATACAGTATATATGGTACCTCCTTATAAAATTAATATAGTCTTATTTTATTGGCCTTGGTCTGCGCCACCTGTGGCACACAACAGTTTCCCGTGCGACCAGTTTCATGCAACTGGCTGAGCCGATGGGAGAGCCGCCTTACTCCTGAGACATTTTTCTCCCCAGCCAACTCCGTACCCAGCCATTTATGGGATGAACTCTGACTCTGACTGAGGTTCACTACAGACGAAGAGAGTTGATGATCCGAACTTTCGTCGAGCATGTACACACGAACAAACATATACACTGTTGCCAGCACCCGTTGCCCACCTCTCGCGGCTAGGTGGCCCAGGTGGAAAGTTTGGCGACTGTACATAAGCCTAATATCAGAATTTCATCTTGGTGTAAATTTTCAATACTTCTGGTGAGGTAGTTGAGCAATAGCAGAAGAATAATTGAGCTAAAATATTTAAGTTCTCTCGATTTCTCCCTCTCATACTCGCATACCGTGGGTTACAAAAGTATCAGTGCACAGAGGATACATTGCCTACCAAAAACATTCAAACAACTGCTGACATTACAAACGTCTCACTGTGTATGAGCAATGTCTGTTCATATAAACATAACATTTGCTATAAGTCTACAAGAGGATATTGTCAGTTGGCGATATACGACACCTTCCGACATCAGGGCTACCAACGTGTGGTAGGTCAGACACTAATATTTCAGTGACCTTCGTTCTGTGGTCCAAATGTTTCACACATATTGTGCACCAATACTTTTGTGACCCATAGTACACACATTTTACCCTCTAAACATTTAAGAAAAAAACGTTCATGTAAAATTATGAGCTTAATATCCGACATTTTATTGTTCGAATTCACACAAGAAAACAGCGTTACAAGAGGAAACTTTTTTTAACCCGTCGCGTGCTGACAGGCTTTGGACCCTCATGGAGCCGTGGTGCAGGCCAATTTTCGTTTTTTTTTTTTTTGTGCTAAATAGGTTAGAAATGATGAGAAAACTGGAGAACAACCATAAAAGTACTCACAGTAGCCATTTAGGTCGATTTTGAGGTCGATTTTCCCTGAGCAGGCGGCTGAAAATTTCGGAGTAATGCCCGTAGACTTCACGACCCACTGCCGTCACAGGGTGACAGCTCTACATGTTCTTTACTGTTAACAATGCTACTCGAGCCAAGGACACTCTTGTTGGGTATATAAACGATATAGGAAGTGTCCCCATGCACAGTTATGTACGTTGGTGCATTATGACATACAAGTGAATGAGTTGAATTGCCCTTGTAATGTTCATAATAGTTCTTATTCTATGTTTCTGAGGTAGAAAGTCTTTGCCATCATGTATTATACCGTACATTATATTTGTTTTCCACATAACTTACAACTCTTTTTATAGTCTATGCACTTTTGGTGTGTTTTCTCTCGCACTCAGTGCACTACTGTTCTCTTTTCTCGCACAGCAATATGTTTGCGCCGTGTCCTTTCACTTAGTATATTTTCTCGTACACACACACATACACACGTAACTTATTTTACTTCATTTAGTTATAATATCACTAATATTAGTTTTCTTATCATACTTATGAGATAATTATCATTACATATTTACAATTTCATACATTTCACTTGTGTCTTTTATTGCACACACCACGTAGTTCAGAAGTGAAGTAAGGTGTGATATTCTTTGAAGCAGGGTGTGAGGGACAGCCACACATCACACTCCACACACTGGTAGTGCATGTCCTTTTGCTGTTTTCTTTTTTTCTTTTTTTTTTATGTGTCCGACTCTGGGCATAGGCTTCACAGCCTGCTCTCAAGGCCCAGTAGTCCTCATACATACCATACACCTCTACATGTACTGTGCTGTGTTGGCACACATGACACCTGCATTGGGATTCCTCTTTGCACCTGGCACTGTCACTAACTCTGGGAAATGACGTTCGGTGAGGCGAAGGGGATTTTCACCACCAGTTGAATGTTTTCTAGGGACATAGTCATGACCATGGGTGCCAGTCAGTTCCCTGCACAGCTCCCTAATGAAGTCCTCAAAAGTTTCACTGGATCCTGTGGTGTGGGCGTGGAGGAGGTGAGCATTCAAAACTGTTACAGCCAGCAGGTGAAAGAACAGGTTCTTGTACCACTTCATCGTATGCCTGGCACACTCAGTGCTCAATATCACTGCATCTGACTGGTCTACCTGATGCATATTGATATTGTAATCAATTACAGCCTCAGGCTTCCAAATGTGCACACGCTTTTCACTGTGGTAATTGATGGTCTTTGTGACATGCATCAGGGGGTGATGAATCATAGAAAGGAGGATTGTCACGGGGTTTTTAAAGAGTATGCAATATTAAAGAATAATTATTCAATAATACTGAGAACAGGACGATGAATTGTCTTGTGAAAATCAAGCAATGATTACTTTATGTCGGCTTACTTCGCCGATTCTCTAAGGACGAGAATTTATTAACTTTCTCAACAGTACACAGCAGAGACTAATTCCTCACAATTGCTGTTTGTTAGTACTGTTAGCCTCTGGAGAAAGTGACTTCACCCCTGACAATCAATAACTAATGCTATTAATGATAACAGGTTCTTGCTGATGCATTAACTCCTGGTTGCACAACGGATTTTAAGCTTAATACAAAAGGACTGGCCAAAGTACCAGTTATGAATGGCAAAGCGTTTATGCAAACTAGGAGCTATAAGTGAAATAAGCTTAATATGGAAAATAAAACGCGAGTTTACATTACATTAAGCTCAAGAAAAAGAACTGTTAAATTTATTGATTACAATAAAATAAATGTACGTTACATTTCAAAATGAATTCAAATAAGATCACACTCACTCGCTCACCCAAAAGCTAACTCTTAAACCTAGGAAAAAAACGAAAAGAAAATACTGGTCAGAAAAGTGGACAAAGTGGATGACTGGGCGTCATTACTGGAAGGACACTGCACACGCTAAGTCTCTCGCCAATCATGCTAGGTGGGAATATGGTGGTGGTGGGAACTAGGCATCATTGAGGAAAGACACTGCCACACACACTACCTGCTTCCGCGGTGTACAAATCTTGACTGACTTCAAGTTGTGAGAAAGAGGGGAGTGTCGAACCGCATTGCTAACGGCTAGAATGAGCGAAACACGCCCATAATAAATCGCTCAGCAGAAGTGCTAATGTCTCGCACAAAGACGATCATTTATGACACAGTGAAAAATTGTTCTGAAAACACTCCCGACCGGGTGAATACGTAGCGGTTGACTGAGTGATGAATACTGGGATTCCACTAGAATTCGCGGTTTCCCACCAAAATTGGTGTCACGAGCTTATTCAGTTACATAATCGTGCTGACTCGTGACATTATGCCCCATGAAAATCTTTTTTTTTTCTTCAGAAAAAAAAAAATTCAATATACATACATATAAATCCTAACTCAGTCACACAAGATTCACACTGTGGTGTGTGTGTGTGCTATCCTGCTACAGGAGAAAGTCACAGTCGCCAGAGAGCGAAAAAACCTCATATTTACATTAATAAAAGCAAGCTTGAGGGAAAAACTCCGTGACGACGGTGAAAAATCCTGTACTCAGGTCAAACTGAGCGAAAAGTTCGCTACATTTACATTAACAACTAATTGATATGTAGCGTAATGTATGCAATACACGGTGTAGGTGTGACAGTTGTGGTGTAACTGTACCTATGTGTAAAATTACATAATGCAAATCAATAGTAAATGATGACAACGAGGCAGAAGAGAAGAGGCAGCAGCATGCGTCAGGGATGCACGGCAATGCTGCACCCGCCAGCTGCACCTGCGAAAACAATCAAGGTGGAGCATCAAAAGTGTCATTTCTCTCTCTCTGCCTAGCAATCAGTACTTATGTTACAAAAAGTACACTATTTACATTATTAACCAGGAAACGTAGTCAAGGCGTCTCTGCAGGACATCAAACGCTGACCCAGTTTACTGGTTAAGCCCTATACCTAATTAGCGAAAAGACTGGGCATTTGTGCAGGACATCAAACGCTGCAATTCGCTAAATTAACCAGGGAACGTGGTCAAGAGCGAAAAGACTGGGCGTTTCTGCAGGACATCAAACGTTGCAGTTATTAGGACTCCATATTATAATTACAAATCATAATAGATAGATAGATAAATAGATAGATAGACAGCTCTATGCGAGCCTGGGAATGGGAAATGATCTTACAAGTTACACTGAGGAAAAACTGACGACAGATTACGAAGTAGCCAGTAAGGAGATGATGCAGTTAGTTGTCAGCAATTCACCGGTGAACAAAGCCTTGTTGACCATACACACACATACACACATACTCACACACAGGCTTCTAGAACTTTCCAATCACAAGGAACACACGTGATACGTCTCCTGTTTCACCAGAATTTAGGAAAGAGAAGTCAGAAGGAAGCTAGCCATAGAACAGACAGGTCGCAGGGAGAAGGGCTTAGCAACTTGAGAGAGAGACAGAGAAAGCGAGACAGAGAGATAGCTAGCGGGACTCTACTTTATACTTCGCTCTGTGTGAGAGACTTGTTAATATTTCCAAGACAAATAAAAATAGTCCCATACTATTCTTTACTTCTCCTGTCACTACATGACAAATGGGAAAGAAGATTATCTACTTACAAAGCTACTCAAGTATAACAACCGCTCGTCCACAAGTCTAATATATATATATAACTCCACTACAAGTAACTACAAAGTCTTTTATGACATTTGGTAGCAGCGAACGTATACAAACCTCGTCTACAAATCAACATTGAATTCCTACAAAATATCTAGATTGAAAACAAGAATACCTCTCACAACCAACAACTCACAAATAGCTCCTGACAGTTCTCTCCAACCCCCCCTCCGTCTCCCCGATCATCATGCTGATGCAGAGGTGAAGAGGTCACAGGACGCCTTACAAGTAGTTTAACAATATATTGATACAAACAATCTTGCAACTTCTACGACGAACCAGCGAACTACAACCATCTACAATCAACTACAAGTAACAACTCTACGAGTCGTCTGTATAATCTTCTACACGCACCTACAAGTAGCGGCAGTCTTCATCCTACAACGAGTAAATCACAAGAGAAAAGGACCGAGAAAACATCGACAAAGAAAAACGGAACAAACAAACGAAGAGTGAGACACGACTCATAACCACCAGACCTCACCCTCCTCTCTCTGCTACATCCACCCAACTTCCACTGCTGATGCAGGAATCAAGAGGTCAAGACGACGAAGCAAATACCAAGTCCATATTCACAACTCATCTTACTCATCTTCACTCAAGTTACTCATTGCTACTCATTTACTCACCACAGCTACCAGTGTGGGAAGCCGACGTCACCACGTGCTGAGATGACATCACAACACGAGTCTGCCATGCCAAGCAACGTGTGACTGACACCAGGCACCTCTCACCCACTACTCATTACTCATTATTCACATAGCTCCTACTCATACTCATTTATTTTCACAGTTAAGTTGGAAATTCGACGTTCTATGCTGAGGTTTGCCTGGGACAGCTGTTAACCACCACAAGCACCAGGCCATGGAATTTCCTGAGTAATATCGTCCATCAACACACCACTAGAATTATCAAGAGATCTTCAATCAAACCTGTATTTTTCTTCCGATATCGACTTTTGTATCGACACACCTCTACGATCTGTATCAAGTGGGTAAAATTATACTTATTCATTTCTTCTCAGTGCTAAAATTAGCTATATTCAACTTTTTTTAAAACTTATTTCCATATATACACTCATACACTCACTATCTATCATTTATTTCAACTTATTTACTCATCTATTTTGTTAGGACATAAATAAACAAGAGGCGTATTTCATAACACCATATCTTAATGACAGGAATATTTTCGCCACCACCCACGTTAATATCAGATGACACACAATTTGCCACAACAACAGACTCACAATTAAGAGAGCACCAAGGCAACACACCAGATGACACACAAATTGCCACAACAACAGACTCACAATTAAGAGACCCCCAAGGCAACCCACCCCTTGTACAAACCTCACCACACACTAAAGATCAAGAAACAAATACGGCAGCTTCAGATGATGAATGGGAAATCCCCTCTGACGTAGCAAGTGCGGACTTTGTCGCTGACTGGCACACGTGTGCCAATATACTTAACAGGGTTCACCGGTCCGGCCGTACATATTCCACCATTCCCTCACACAACGATAAACACGTCCAAGTTGAATTAACAGAGCAAACAGTAAAAATGAATCAAGAAACAAATACCGCTGATCTAACAACCACACCTCACGTGTTTGTGTATCACGAGGATAAAACTGCCCCAAAATTCTCTGGCACAGACAAAGATCGCATTGATGTCATTTCATTAGTCAGTCAGTGCGAACAAATGTTCATCAAGCGCCACATACTAGATGACAAGAGAAAATTGCTATTTTTTCATCTTGCATAAGCCAGGAAAGATGTCCAGCGAGCAACTTGCTTCGCTCAGACAAGCTCCATCGTGCTAGGACATATGATGAATTTAAAACTGAATTTTTGAAGAAATTTTCTGGAGGTATGAACTTCTTGCCAGGTATAATTCCAGAATTACATAAAATTGTAGATCTTGTAAGGGAGCACACTACAAACCATGTGCTCAGTGAAATAACTGCTGATGTCTCCACAATCAAGAGAACATTATTAGTTACTTTGGAAAATTCTAATTGGATAACAGATGATGGAAAGATGTCCCCAGACCTCGTCGTGGACATCATTGGTTATGTAGCTGCCTTGTGTAAATTACCTGATAGGACCCTTAAGATCGCCAAGACGATCGCCTACACCCCAGGAATGTGTTTGCTAGACTTAATGAACGCGGTAGAGATGCAGTGCAGTAAAGCAGGTATGGTCGACACACATGCACATTCTAGTAGAATGAGGGTACCTGAGACAGTATCAGCTGTGAAAACATCTACACCGACCCCAAACAGAGAACAAAATCGATCGCGACCAGAAAGCAGGCAGGCCAAACAACCAAACATGACAAGGCCTCGTTCACAGACGCCTTCCTACAGGCAGTTTCATAAGTTTTCGCGCAGCCCGAGCAGGTCTCGCGCCATAAACAACACTTATTATGGGAAATCACATCGTAGGTCACAGTCTAGGGATAGGTCCATTCTATGTCATTATTGTGCAAAACCAGGACACACAAGGTATGAATGCTTTATCAAGGCAAAAGAGGACAAACAAAAGACACAAGGATTTGGTCCTTACTGTAGGCATCATAGATACCAAGGGCACTGGACCAGTGATTGCAAAACAGTAGAAAAAATTGTGTCTATGTTCAAATCGGGGGAAGACCAAGTCATGACAAAAAACGAACAAACGTAAAGAAATCAAGGCTAAACTTCACATAGGAGGCATGTTGGGAAATGAGTGTATCTTGATACCAGCTGTATGTGAGGATCAAAACGTTTCCTTATTTTTAGATACAGGCTCTCCAGTGAACTTAATAACACATGAAGAACTAAATAGAATTCTTAAAAATAAAAAGAATGTAACTTTTCTGGATGAAGCTGATTTAGATTTATACACAGTAGATGGACAAGAGCTTACAGTGAAGGATATGATAAGATTAAATATCAGTTTCACAGAAACTACAAGACCATTCTCTGCATTTTTCTATATCGTTGAAAACTTAGCAATTAAAGCTCATATGTTACTGGGCTTAAGATCCATGAGAGCTGAGAACATAACCATACTCCCACAAATGAATGGAATAGACTTTGATAATGAATTCATAGAGGAAATAACTTCAGAGCCCTCACCGATTGGTAGAAGAGAGCCAAAAAGAATTGGTAATATTAAAGGCTTAAACAAACATACACAAACAGATGAGTGTATAGATCCACTCCCACCACCAACCCCATCCTCCAGAATTAGTGACCCAGATAACAGTACTGATTTATCAATTTTTCCAGCCCATCTCACTAATGATTTAGTTATACCACCTAATTCATACATGAAGGTTACCATAAAGAGCAAATTACGGAATAGTACCGTTCTTGTCTTAGAAGAATTATGTAAAGTAAAGGGATTATCAGTAGAAAACGCATTATGTCATACGAACGACGAAGGGCAAACTCAGATATTCAAAATTAATCACATGAATGGGGAAGTTCAGTTGAAAAAGGGAACTTGCATAGTTAATATTGAAAAATGTCCCGCCCCTGTGAAGGAAATAGTTATAGCTGGAGTAACAAGTGAGATAAAATCTACGGATAGAGAAAGAATAAAAGAGAATTTAATTCACTCAGGTGAATTTGATGAAGAAAATGATTTGTTAACCCTGCTGGAAACACACAGGGACACCGTAGCATTGCCCAGAGAACAATTAGGGTGTACTAACTTGATTAATCACATGATTAATGTGCACCCAGAAACACCACCAATTTTCGTACCAGCTTACCGCATACCACACTCCCAACGTACACTTGCAAATCAGTATGTCGATGAAATGTTAAAACTTGGAATTATTGAGCCTTCAGTCTCCCCGTGGAATGCCCCCTTATTCTTCGTGCCCAAACGAAATGGAGAAATGCGTGCGGTAGTAGATTACCGTAAACTAAATAATCACACAATCCCAGACAGATTTCCCATGCCATTGCTAAGCGATGTTCTACAGAATATTGGTCCTGAGAATAATATATTCTCGACCATCGATCTCCTAAACGGCCATTATCAGATTCCGATATCTAAGGAGTCACGTAAATACACTGCCTTTTCAACAAACAGAGGCCATTATCAATATACAAGAATGCCAATGGGACTGAGGACAGCCCCAGGCACATTCCAGCGTCTTATGAATTACGTATTGTCCGGAGTTTTAGGACAAGGGATATTTGTTTATCTTGACGATAGTATAATCGCAACGAAGAATATTAAGGATCATCTCAGGAAATTAGACTTACTCTTACAAAAGCTTAGTGATGCTGGTTTAAAAATTAAACTTTCTAAATGCAAATTTTGCTTTAAGGAAATAAATTTCTTAGGCCACAAATTAAGTTCTGATGGTATTCACACCACTGATGACAAAATACAGGCAGTGAGAGATTTTCCTGAACCCACTACGACTGACGAAGTTAGACAATTTTTAGGTCTGGCTGGGTACTATAGGTCATTCGTACCACAGTTCTCTCATATAGCCTTTCCTCTATTCCAACTACTCAAAAAAGATGCTGTATTCCAATGGGAAGAAGAACAAAAAAGGGCATTTAACAATCTAAAAATTAAACTAACAAATGCACCTTGTTTAGCATATCCAGATTACACAAAATCATTTCTTATTTGTACAGACGCATCAGTTAAAGGATTAGGGGCTGTACTGATGCAGGAAGATAAAAGAGGAAAGAATCAACCAATTGCATTTGCCAGCAGACAAACAAGAGGTGCAGAGAAAAATTATTGCACTACAGACTTAGAGGCACTTGCAGTGGTTTTTGCATTACAAAAGTTTCGAGATTTGGTATATGGTTACGAAATCCACTTATTCACCGACCATAAACCACTGGTGGGTATGTTTAAAGAAAAACTCCTTTCTGGGAGGAGAGCAAGATGGAAATGTACAGTTGAAAACTACAATGTACAAATTCATTATATACAAGGTAAAATGAACATAGTAGCTGACGCATTATCTAGGAACCCGAACACAATTCAGGTCGCGGCGTTAGATCTCAAAGGAAATATCCCAAACCACGAGGATATCGCAAAGGCACAAAGACTTGACCCAATATGGTCTAAAGTAATATACAAGTTAGAAAGTGGAGATAACATACAATTACCCAAACTGCATGTCCCACTTGAACAATTCACAATGGTCAATAATACATTATACAAAATTAACTCTAAACAACCAAAACGCCAAAGAAATACTAACCAGTTGGTAGTACCTAATGACATGATACCCCAAGTATTACGAACGATACACGATAGCCCACATGCAGGACATCCTGGAAAGGATAAGACATTCAACCAAGCTCAGCTGTTATATTACTGGCCTTCATTACGAAAAGATATAAACAATCATATAGACAGATGCGAATCATGTGCGAAACACAAAGGATACCCAATCACACCTGCACCGATGGGTAATTACCCTGTACCACATCAACCATGGGACGTTGTCGCTGTTGATTTACTCAAGATGCCATTATCATACAATAATAACCTATACTTATTCGTAGCAACGGATCATTTTTCCCGTTATGTCATTTTAGCTCCAATTAAAGATAAGACAGCAGAGACAGTAGCAAAGGCAATAACAGATAATGTAATATGTCGCTTTACTACCCCAAAGGTACTAATAAGTGATAATGGAGGAGAATTTAATTCTGAGATCTTACAAGAAATATGTAAACAATACAACATCAAAAAGGTTAACGTTTTAGCCTATCACCCAGCATCGAATGGGTTGGTAGAGAGACAAAATAAAAAAGTATTAGATGTGCTACGACACATTATCAGTGAAAATTATGCAAGCTGGGATGATTGGATTCCCAGAGTAGAAACCTCAATTAATGGGTCTATAAATAAATCCATCGGTGACACACCACATTTCATTATATATGGCACAAATAAAAAATTACCATATGAGCTCCTAGAAGGTGACAGCATGCCTATATACAATTACGATGATTACTCTAAACTCCGTTTACGTGAATTCCAGGACATTCATAAAAAGAGTCAAAAAACAATTAACGATGTCCAAGGAAGAAATGACGGAGGCATTTAACAAGAAGGCAAAAGATTCACCCATCAGCTTAGGAGACATTGTTTACGGTGTCATTCATACGAGAGACAATAAATTATCCCCAAAATTTGAGGGCCCATACAGAGTAATTAACATAAAAGCAAACAGAGTTTTAATTAAGTCACTTTCAAGTGGCGAGGAGAAACAAGTTCATATTGACAATTTAAAACGAGTTTCAAGGGAATTATCCCATAATTATTCAGCCTCGGATACAACCGAACAGGCGAACGTACCTCAAGAAACCAAGCAAGAACACAACAATGATTACAAAAAGAAATTAAGGTCATATACCAAACAATCGAACATAGGTGCAACTGTTCCAATCAAATCTACAGTACATCATTTACGAGAATTAAATATCGATTTAAACTCCTTCTATAAATGAAATAACAATCAACCGTAACCCACATCATCACCATCATCGACCACAGCATGGCCATATTAGGAAATTAATAGATTTTTTTTTTTCGGTAGGTTACGATGAAGGGACTTATGCTATAGATTTTCCTCTACATAGCAAGAGGATATGCGCACTTAGACCCCCAACACATAGTACGACAAGGATGCCTCATAGCTCCAACGGCCACGACTACAATCGTTAAGGACGTCATGAGTACTGAAATAAGTCTAGATTACTTGTATGAATTACCTACTTATCTAGACAGACTTGCGACGCCGATGCGAACTCTGAACTTCATGATAGGAAATTATGTTTCACAAGCACATAACACCAAGGAAGTGAATGAAATGGTAAAGTTAGCGAAATGGAAACTAGAACAGGCAAAGTCAACTATGCTCATCATGATCCAAGATCTCCCATCTTATGGAACGGAGGTACTGAGCGACAGGAACAACATCACACGTACTCGCCAAAAGCGCGGTTTGTTCGACCTGGGTGGCGCAGTTCTTCGAAACATCTTTGGATTGGCTACAGAGGATGACCTTAAAGAAATAAACAACAAATTTAATAAGATAGCTCAGGTACTAACATACCAAGATAAATTCATCACAGGACAGAACTCAGCAATGAAGACAATTGTGAAAAATCTGAAAAAAGCAGAAAACATAGCTCTCGAGAGTGTAGATAAAATAAATGAAATGGAGGGAAACGTTACACTTTTCCAACACTTCCCCATCATCACAGAACATATTGACACGATTCTACTACAATTAGAGAACACTAGAGATCGTTTCAGGGCACTTATGCAAGGAATTTCGAATGCTGGTGATGGCAAGATCACAAATGACTTACTCCCAGTTCATGAGCTACGTCAGATAGTTAGTCAAGGCATACATAAACATAAATTGAAGCCGTGATTCCGCAATAGGGAATTCATGCAATATTACCCATATTTAGAAGCAACACTAACACCAACATCAGTAGTAGTTCATGTACCATTCATAACTGAAGACCTGTTCACAGTATACCAAATACACCCCTTCCCCTATAAAAATAACAACACTTTGGTCATCATCAACATCAACACAGACACCGAACTCATCATGGTCTCCAAGAGACGGGACACTGTCACTTTCGCAAGTGAATCAACGATTGAACGAAAGTGCCGCACATCCTTACATGCTGTTCATCTTTGTCCTGCGTACATTTTCACGTTTCAGCCTACTGATACAGTCCCTTGTGAAATGGCTATCATCAGAAATGACAATATTCATCATCATTGCAACTTCACTTTTGCTCCAGATTGTACACCATCAACGCACTGGACACTCACAGTTTTTTTTATTTCCCTCATAACACATCAGTTTACATGGTCTGTCCAGATATACCACCATCTCATACATCAGCATCAGGATTATACATAGCACCAGACTACTGTGCGGTATTTACACCAGCCATGTCTACTTATTCCACCATCAATCACTACGCCATTCTCAGTCATACACACAAACATTTCCACCCACTGCCTGATATGAACTTAAACATGAGCACAAGTATTAAGTTGACTTCACCTACGTTTGAAACTATGCAGCTGATCAATGAAACAATGAAGCCCTGGGAAGATTTGAGTTTGAGTATGTTCAACCCATATTATGTGTATAGCCCAGCACCTACTGTCTTTATAATCGTCTGCATTGTAGTTGCAGTACTGCTGTTCGCAATGCACAGAATGCATGCAAGAATTGCTAATTTGGAGTCATTATTCAGTGGGGGGAGAGTTAACATCCAAGTTAACCCCCCTGAATGAAGTGTACATATTTTGTATATAGTATTAATTTTATATATATATATATATATATATATATATATATATATATATATATATATATATATATATATAAAAAAAAAATACAAAGAAGAATGACCCATGTATGGCATACCAGTACCATTATCTTTAAATGAAATATTACTAACTCTTACCATAATCTTAATTTTAAACTATTTTTTTTTCTTTTCTTGCATGTATGCATTTCACTACAATAACCCAAGTACATACTGTATTACAGTTAAATAATTTACTTTAATGCATTTATTCAAATATGTATACAACTTGTTTAAAATGTAATATTACTGAATAATCACTATTTACTATAAATATTATATGTATACACTATTCATACAATTATGTTACTTTTACAATATTATGTATTTCATTTAATTAGCTTATAAGTTCATTATAATGTGTATATAATATGTATTAATATGTTATGACTATTAACTGTCGATGGTACGCCATTTTCGCGTGACCGAGCGTATATTAGGACTCCATATTATAATTACAAATCATAATAGATAGATAGATAAATAGATAGATAGACAGCTCTATGCGAGCCTGGGAATGGGAAATGATCTTGCAAGTTACACTGAGGAAAAGCTGACGATAGATTACGAAGTAGCCAGTAAGGAGATGATGCAGTTAGTTGTCAGCAATTCACCGGTGAACAAAGCCTTGTTGATCATACACACACATACACACATACTCACACACAGGCTTCTAGAACTTTCCAATCACAAGGAACACACGTGATACGTCTCCTGTTTCACCAGAATTTAGGAAAGAGAAGTCAGAAGGAAGCTAGCCATAGAACAGACAGGTCGCAGGGAGAAGGGCTTAGCAACTTGAGAGAGAGACAGAGAGAGCGAGACAGAGAGATAGCTAGCGGGACTCTACTTTATACTTCGCTCTGTGTGAGAGACTTGTTAATATTTCCAAGACAAATAAAAATAGTCCCATACTATTCTTTACCTCTCCTGTCACTACATGACAAATGGGAAAGAAGATTATCTACTTACAAAGCTACTCAAGTATAACAACCGCTCGTCCACAAGTCTAATATATATAAAACTCCACTACAAGTAACTACAAAGTCTTTTATGGCACAATTTGCTAGGGACCCAGTTTACTGGTTAAACTAACTCTACACTTACGATTAATGACAGGAAGCTGAGAATCCCTACGCAATCTCAGGCAGGTCACATTTTAACACCCACCGTGGGTGTGAACACTCATGTGGATAATGTGCATTCTCCGGGAATCCTCTGAGAGGCCCACAGCTCGAGACGTTCCACAAGGTAACTCATACACAGCCTCGGACTGTCTCTGTGGGGTTCTCACACTTCCCCCATAACTTATGGTACATATGTATGTACAGGCCCTGGACATGCTGTGTCCTGTGGGGCCAACAGGTGAGACGTCAGGTCTGCATCCACTTCACCACTGCCCTGTCTCTCAACTGACTCAGAGATTACGGGTGTAGTTTCAAACGGCACAGGAAGGACATGTCCCTGATTAGTGGTACGTGGACACACACTGCAGGAACACACAAAACTATCTATCTCTTGTCCCATCCCTGGCCAGAAAAAGTCAGCTCGGATACGGCTCTGGGTTTTCCTTTTGCCCATATGACCTCCTGAGGCTGAACAATGACCCCATTCTAACACTGCTTGGCGGTACTTGGCAGGAACGACAAACTGCAGTCGAACCTCGCCCTCAGGTGTTCGTGACTCACGGTAGAGCCGTCCTTGTTTACGAAGGAACTTGGCTTGACCTCCCCGTGAATACTTTATCACTCTACCCTTTTGTTTCTTTTGCACGGCAGCAAGTGTCAGGTCAGAATGCTGTTCTTGAACAACAACTTGGCTACACATCAGATCTTGCAGCGATTCAATGGTCACCGGGGTGACACAGTCTGGAGCCTCAGCCATGGCTCGTGTTACTGTAGCCGAAGTCTGAGTAGCGTCATCTATGGTGCAACTATGCTTGGCACCTGGAATATTGCCTATGATTAGGTCAAATAAAGGTTCTGGCATGACAAGTGCGACTGTCGTACCAGTGTAAAATGGAGATGCCACCTGGATACGTGCCTCAGGGAACAATCTCACTGATCCATCAATAAGGTTAGCTTGGATCTGTCGACCTGTGTACTGCTCAGGCCGAACAAGACTCTGCCTGACAGAGCAATCTGAGGAACCATTGTCTCTCAGGACCTTCACAGGAATGGCTCCCACAAACCCTCGCTGAACAAGGAAGGCACTGTCACCTGTGGGAGGGCCTGTGGAGGAAGCTGCCAGCCACTCATGAGGCTGCTGAATAAATGATGTGGCAAACATGGTGCCCTGAGAATTTGATACCTGAGGGGTCGTTCTCACTGCCTGGGGAGATGGAGCATTGGCCATCTGTGGAGGGGGGTTCACTGTCGCCGTGGGAGTAGTGAACTGTGGGGAAGAACCCGTACTGCTAGGGATGACACCACCGTGCTGCTGCTGAGGAACGAAGGCTGCGTTCACCTCCTGCCTCCGATACACTGGGGCTGGTGCTGAAAAGGTTTGTCCTGACAGTCGATTGCGTGGCTGATACTGCTGCTGGTTAGGGTACCTGTTGTACCTCTTCCACTCAGGTTTCTGAGTGTTTTGCCCCTGGTTCTTCCACTGCAGTTTTGGACCTTGACCATTATTCTGAGAACGGCCTTGTTGCTGGGGTTCAGTCTGAGATGGTTTCCCAGATTTATCAGGTTTCCTGTTCCAGGTATGCTGCTTGAGAGTGTGATACCCATATGCAGTAAAGAATGCGTCAGCCTTCTCCACCATTTGGCTAGCATCCTTTACCTGGCAGATCTTAAGCTGAGCCTTAAGTTCAGTAGGCCACGACTTACCTAGCTGCGTGCACAGCATAAGGTTGATTATCCCCTCACACGTGGAAGGAATTTCATCTTTCTCCATCCACTCACCTAAGTAAGCAGTAAGCTGGTCAAGAAACTGAACGGCAGTCTCTTTTTCCTGTAAAAGCGCCCTCATGAACTGACTCTTGGCGTCATCAACTGTGAGACCGTACGCTTTGACAAGTGTGGTCTTCATCATCTCATACGTTGTCTCCACGAATTCTGTGGAGAATATCGAGGGCAGGGCCCTCAAACAGGCTACGAAACTGAAGCTGCTTAGCTGCATCATCCAGCTGGTACAGTTAAGCCATGTCTTCAAAACGAGCTATGTATGGCTCGATTTGCTCGCCATCTTTGTATGGGGGAAGCTTGATGTGTGGGGTCACCATAATATGTGCAGGGATAGCGCTCGTGGAGCTTGGGCCAGCTGCACCAGATGTGTCTGAAGCCAAGGAATCTCGCTTGAGCTTCAGCATTTCAATTTCATGTTTTTCGCTTGCTTCTCGCTCGGCACGTTCATGTTCTAACTCGAATTTGCGCTGTTTTCGCTCGTGTTCTAACTCGAGTTCGTGCTGTTTTCGCTCGTGTTCTAACTCGAGTTCGCGTTGTTTCCGCTCGTGTTCGTGCTGTTCTCGCTCGTATTTGCGCTCCTTTTCGCGTTCCTCATGCTGAATTCGACGCTCTTCACAAGCATCATTCTCGCGTTGCTGTTCGTAATTAAACCGAGAGAGGACAAAGTCCTTAATTTTCTCCGGATCCGTAAGCCCCATATCTTTGGCTTCCTGTACATAGATGCTGGTAGACATGATGCCAACTCAGTCTAAGTAAACTAGCGACTCAGTACTGACTGCAATTTTTGTATAGAAAGATGTCAATAATCGAGAATAAAGAATATAGGCACAGGTTAGTGGTGACCAGTTTTATCTAATTAAACCCCTGCAGCTAGCAATACACCTCTTTGGTCCCTTATTCTGGCAAGACGGGTGGCCTGGTTGGGCCTGACCAGGTCAATCGGCTGGTCATGCGTTGGCTAGGGTCAAGTGGGCACTGGGGGGCCTGGTGGCTCCTATCGTCCTGGAGTCACCCTTGCCCGGGTCCTCCAGTGGTTACCCGCGTATACTCTCTCACTACCTCTGAGGTCGCCAGTGGTGTCGTCCCTGGCTCACCGCCTCCCCTTGTTGGGCTCCGTGGTGGGTGGAGGGGTGGGGGAGTGAAGTTCATAATAATATGAATATGGAAAAAGAAAATGCACCCCTGCACAACTCAACTGCAGACACAGTAGTACTGAGAAATATACCCAGTACATTGACATTCAACTCAATTCATTGTCTTTTCAAAGAGTTCGGGGTTGTTTCCCGTATAAGACTGCACAGTGCAGACACAACTGGCACCCTAAATAACTGCTACGTGACATTCCTGGATGCTTCTGTGGCAACAGCTGCGCTTGCTGTGGCACCTGATTTCCCTTTGGGGGGACCTGATGTATTCACCTCCTTGATGCGGTCAGAGAATGTCATTGATGATGCTGAAGATTACGTGCCTAACATGTTTACGGATTATGTGTTCCAGAAGGATAAACAGAGGGTTTCCCCAGCCTCTGAGTGGTTTGTGGCTTATTATAAAGAGAACAACTCCAACCTTATCCGTACATATCAGTACCTCCAAAAGGAGGTGGGTTCCATCCCAAAGGAGAATTTCAAGCACTATGGGAAGGGGGTTCTACTCCGTGCTAAGAATGTTATTCAGGGGAGGATGTTGCAACACATGCCTTGCCCCTCTGACTGTCCATTCACAACAGTACAGGCCCACAAGGGCTTTAATTACTCTAAGGGAGTAGTCTTCTGTGAGGACCTGCATGAGTTTTTTGACCTGGAGATTATGGGTATGTGCCCTGACAGTGTGTCTTCTGTCCGCAAATTAAAGCAGAAATTGGTGATACTTACCTTCTATGGATCCCACTTACCAGACTATGTTGACATAGGCCCCTTACGGCTTAGAGTGAAGTCTTTTCATGACAGGCCCATGCAATGTTATAATTGTTTTGAGTATGGACATCTGAAGAAGTTTTGTAGGAACGGGGCTCGCTGCAGTCAATGCTCCTCATTGGACACACATGACCCCTCAGAATGTGATTCTGGGCCTTACTGTTTTCACTGTCAGGGCCCCCATTCCCCATCATCCCGTCAGTGTGACATCTACAAATTAGAGCAGGACATAGTGACTTTGGCAAATACCCAGCGTATTAGCTTTGGAAGTGCTAGGTGAGAGCTAGCCTACAGACGGAAACTTGGAAGACACTCCTTTGCTTCCTCAATTTCTACTATAGGGAAAGCAGCCTCCTCCTCGGGAGGGAGTAGTGCCACTCAGTTGTCTACCATGACACAGAATAGCTCTACAGCAGACTTCTGGGACATCTAAGGATAGACACAACCATCCTGCTGCGACTGATTCTCATGTGGGGGAAAAAGTTAAGTCCCCATCTCGGTCTGGCGTCCAGAAGGGCCCTGACTGGAATGTGCACCACAGCAGATCTCCAAAGAGTACCCTGTCAAGTATCAAAGGCCCGGTAAAGGGGTCCCACAACCACTTTAATCATCAGCCTTTGTCATCTGTTTCTGGTGCTTGTGCCTTGCCCCATGGCAGTAGTAGCACCTGTGTGTCACACCTGTGGTGTAGTAGCACCAGTCTCTGAGGCAGAAAAAGACAAGAAGAGAAAGATAAGTCCCCAGTCTAATGATGACGATATAGAGGGAGTGGAGTGTCTACCTCTGAAAAATAGGTCTTCACTACTCACAACCTCTCCTACTCAAAAGAAATCAAAGTTGGGCTTTAACACTACACACGATGGTAGCAACGTTCAGGAGCGCTCTTCTCGGTCTAGGGAACATAGCCCTTGCTGTCCTGGAACAACACACCAGGAAGTAGTGCAAAAGAACCGTCGAGGAGGCTCCTTAAACAGGTCGGATCGTAAACGTTTAGTCATAGAAGATGATCAATCAGAACTTCATATGGAAATTGTGCCATCCTCGCATGTTGAGTCCCGGTAGGTACGGCTTACATCCTCTTCAGCATATCATGCCTACGATTATTCAGTGGAATTGTAGGGGTTTACGCGCTAATTGCGACAAAATTGCTATTTTGAAGACCACGTTTGACTGGGATGTCCTTTGCCTGCAAGAAACGAAGTTGGGTTATTATCCATTCAACCCAGGACTCAACTATGCATATTATAGCTCACTACCACCCGCAGGTCTTCGGGCAAAAGGTGGGGCAGCCATTGTCGTCAAAAAAAGCATTTATCATACTCGAGTGGATCTTCCAACTCGCCTGCAGGCCTGTGCTGTGCAGGTATTACTGGACAAACTGTACACTGTTTGTTCACTGTATCTCCCGCCCAATGACTCGGTACAGCTGGATGAACTCCTGGAGTTGGTGGAGATGCTGCAACCTCCTGTTTTGTTACTCGGGGATTTTAATGTCCACAACATTCTGTGGGGTGGGAACTCCACTGATGAACGTGGTGCTATGGTTGAATCATTACTCCTGCTAAAGAATCTATCATTACTTAACGATGGTGCTCCTACACACCACACATTGCACTCTAACTCCTACTCCTCCATTGATCTAAGTATTTGTTCCTCCGATTTATTGCTCTCTCAATTGGTCTGTGTCACAATGTCTGCATGGTAGCGGCCATTTCCCAATCATAATTGACACCCTTAACGGATCGCCTCCATCAGTGCCTCAAAAGTGGTGTGTGGATAAGGCTGACTGGGAAAAGTTTTCTGCTGCCTTCGATTGTTCTGTTGATTTCTCATCTTTTGAGACTTACATCCAGGCATATAATTACTTCGTTGCCCAGGTCTTAGAGAGTGCTCATGTTTCTATTCCCAGATCTTCTGGCAATTTTCGTCTTCCAGTTGTCCCTTGGTGGGATAAAACATGTACTAACTTGAGACGCATTACACGGTCTTGTTATAGACGTTATAAGCGCAATGCTTCTCAGGAAAATTATTTAATATATCATAGAGCATTAGCAAAAAAACGTAAATATTTTAAATGGGCTAAACGTAATTCGTGGCACAAATATATAGGAAGTGTTACATCTAAAACATCCATAGGGAGAGTTTGGGCTAAAGTGAGGAAGCTGTCTGGTAAATTTGCTCCCCACCCAACTCCTTGTCTGAAGGTGGACGGAGCTGTGGTTTCAGATCCGGAAAAGGTGTCTAACATACTTGTACACTACTTTGCCAATATTTCAGGTTCAGCGGGGCGCTAGTCAGTACTTCCTTTGGGCTCTGCAGTGCTGGACCATGCAAGTAGTTCCGGCTTAATGGGGCGTCCATCAGCTGTGTTGGACCAGGAAGTATATAATAGGCCTTTTACACTCCGAGAATTAACTCAAGCCCTACGAGCCACAGGGTCATCTGCTCCTGGCGAAGATGGCATACATTACGACATGATTTGCCACATTCCACATGAGTATCTGCAACTTTTTCTAGATATTTACAATGCAATTTGGTTTTCCACCACCATTCCCAAGAGCTGGAGGACGTCAGTCATTATTCCCATTCCTAAGCCTGGAAGAGATGCCACACTTCCAACAGGTTATAGACCTATAGCACTTACCAGTTGTTTGTGCAAATTATTTGAGAAGATGGTTAACCATAGGTTAGTCTGGTGGCTGGAGACTGGAGGCCACATTTCCTCCGTGCAGTTCGGTTTTCGTAGAAATCGATCCACTATGGACCCTCTTTTGCGCCTGACAACAGATATTCAGAATGGATTCATTACTAACAAACATACTCTAGGGGTCTTTTTTGACTTGGAGAAAGCATATGATACAACATGGCATTTGGGTGTATTGTCCAGCTTATGATCTAAAGGTTTGTGTGGGACCATGTTCCAGTTCCTGCAGAGTTTTCTTCACACGCGTTATATCCAAGTCCGAATTGGTCGCACAGTCTCCCCCAAAGTTCTGCAACCCGAGGGGGTACCCCAAGGCAGCATTTAAAGTGTCACATGTTTCATCATGGCCATCAATGGGGTAGCCGAAAGAGTTGAGAATGAAGCTATGATCCAGAGTTCACTCTTTGTTGATGACTTTGCCATATACTGTACTGCAGCCGACCCTAATACTGCAAGACTGTGGTTGCAAAATGCCATCAATGCAGCACAAATGTGGGCTGAGGAGTGGGGCTTTCGCTTCTCTCCCCCAAAAAACGTGGCTATCAAGTTCTCGAGGAGGAATTCAGCAGCAGTTCCTCACCTACTCATGGGAGATAACATCTTGCCCTATGAAGATAAGGTGTATTTCCTGGGGCTTACTCTTGACAGTAGACTCACTTGCAAGGACCATATTCTACAGCTAAAGGCCACTGTAACACGGTCTCTAGATATCCTTAAGGTTCTTAGTGGGAAGTTTTGGGGTGCTGACAGACCAGCACTTCTCCGACTATATGATGCCCTATGTCATTCCAAATTGGAGTATGGTTGCCAGATATACTCCTCACCGGCCAAGTCTACCCTTAAACTTTTAGACCCTATTCATAATTCAGCAATGAGAATCTGCACGGGTGCCTTTCGCACTTCCCCTACAGAGAGTCTGTACATTATGGCGGGTGAGCTACCCTTGGATCTTCGCAGAGTGGACCTTAGTTTGCGGCTAATGTTTAAGACTCAGACTTCCCTGTCTAACCCTTTTTACCGCCTGATGAAGGACTTTCGTCTGGCATGGAAGTATGAGGAACGTAAGAGTTTTCCAAGGCCTCTTCATATCTGTATGCATGGGTTTTTACAACCTTCTTCCACAAAGTCCAGGTACGGCAAATTTCTTATTCTCCCATCCCTCCTTGGATTATTCCAGAGGCCCATGTTTGTAAACCAGCCTGTACTAAGCATTCGAGATGTTCAGCTGAAGTTAAAGCCCTGTTTCTTGAACATTCTCAGATTCATGCCATAACCACTAAAATTTACACAGATGGGTCAAAATTGGATTCTGGCGTTGGCTGAGCAGTAATCCTTGAGGAAACTGTGCATCAGGCGAGACTCCATGGTGCCGCTTCAGATTTTACCTTTGAGCTTCACGCTATTGTCCATGCATTAAAACTAGCTTATGACAGTAGGGACAGCCAGTTTACCCTATACTCTGACTCTCTGAGTGCCCTTACAGCCATTCAGAATTTTTCCAGCAATCACCCTTTGGTCCAGCAAATTCAGGAGTGGCTGTATCGTTTAGCTTCCCATCGCAAAAGACTTCAATTTTGCCGGATTTCTGCTCACGTAGGTTTGCCAGGCAACGAGGAGGCAGATGTTGCAGCTAAGGAAGCCGTTCATGGTACTCTAGGCAACTTTCCTGTCCCTTTTGCCGATCTTAGGCGACATATATCAGTTTTTATCAGGAGGAAGTGGCAGGAGAGGTGGTCAAATCCCACTGTTACAAACAATAAATTGAAAGCAATACATCCTTCTGTGCAGGTTTGGCCGGTGTCAGACAGCACCCCGAGCAGGCGCTTGGATGTTGTTCTGACCAGATTTCGTATAGGTCATACACGGTTAACACACCGCCACATTTTATTTGGCGGAGACGCTCCCCTTTGTGAGGCTTACCACGTCTATGTCACGGTGGAACATGTTTTAGTTCACTGCAGAAAATTTCATATTCTCCGGGGCACTGTGGGTTTTGATACCCGCAGTGTCTCCGACATTTTGGGTATTTCTGCAGATATTTTTAAGGTTGCGAAATTTTTATCAGAATGTGATATACTTTACGACATTTAACTTATAGATTTTATGGTGTTGTCTTTTCATTTCAGTTTTTCTTTATCTTTTTAGTTATTAGGCGCTGAATGACCACATCGGTCCTACTGCCTGGCCTTTGTGCCAAACCTTTATCACTCACTCACTTTATATAATTAAACTGGTAGAGAAAAAAAAAATAAACAAACAACTGACTGTGAAAACTATTAATTAATAATCACCAGTAAGATAGTGCCTATAGACTTTAATGATAAATACCTAAGTATAAGTGAGTGAGTATTATCTCGTGAATAGCTTTAGAGCTAGGAGTTAATATCCTGGAATGAGGTCGCCAATTGTCACGGGGTTTTTAAAGAGTATGCAATAATAAAGAATAATTATTCAATAATACTGAGAACAGGACAATGAATTGTCTTGTGAAAATCAAGCAATGATTACTTTATGCCGGCTTACTTCGCCGATTCTCTAAGGACGAGAATTTATTAACTTTCTCAAAGTACACAGCAGAGACTAATTCCTCACAATTGCTGTTTGTTAGTACCGTTAGCCTCTGGAGAAAGTGACTTCATCCCTGACAATCAATAACTAATGCTATTAATGATAACAGGTTCTTGCTGATGCATTAACTCCTGGTTGTACAACGGATTTTAAGCTCAATACAAAGGACTGGCCTAAGTACCAGTTATGAATGGCAAAGCATTTATGCAAACTAGGAGCTATATGTGAAATAAGCTTAATATGGAAAATAAAACACGAGTTTACATTACATTAAGCTCAAGAAAAAGAACTGTTAAATTTATCGATTACAATAAAATAAATTTACGTTACATTTCAAAATGAATTCAAATAAGGAGATCGCACTCACTCGCTCACTCAAAAGCTAACTCTTAAACCTAGGAAAAAAACGAAAAGAAAATACTGGTCAGAAAAGTGGACAAAGTGGATGACTGGGCGTCGTTACTGGAAGGACACTGCACACACTAAGTCTCTCGCCAATCACGCTAGGTGGGAATACAGCGGAGGTGGGAACTAGGCATCGTTGAGGAAGGACACTGCCACACACACTACCTGCTTCCGTGGCGTACAAATCTTGACTGACTTCAAATCTTGAGAAAGAGGCGAGTGTCGAACCGCATTGCTAATGGCTAGAATGAGCGAAACACGCCCATAATAAATCGCTCAGCGGAAGTGCTAATGTCTCGCACAAAGATGATCATTTATGACACAGTGGAAAATTGTTCTGAAAACACTCCCGACCAGGTGAATACCTAGCAGTTGACTGAGTAATGAATACTGGGATTCCACTAGATTTCGCGGTTTCCCACCAAAGCTGATGCCACGAGTTTATTCAATTACATAATCGCGCCGACTCGTGACAAGGATTACCTTGCTATTGTGGTGCCAGGTAGTAGCAAGGATATTATTTGCCTGAAAAAACACTACCTCCTTCCTTTCCAGTTTCCTGCCTACCTGTACCATGTGCCGCCTTTTTTTATTCACTGTACTGCAGATGCCAGTCTCTTGCTGCTGCAAATACCAAATGAGAAGCAGGCTAGTGTACCAGTTGTCCAGGTACAGAACATGCCCACAATGAAGGTACAGCTGCATCATTGTCTTCACAACTGCACCAGACAAACTGACAGTCCTATCCTCTGTAATTTCTGTCTGTGCACTGGTGTTCAGGACTGTCCTGCACATATCCTGCCCTGCAGTCACACATGACAAAACTTTTGAACCCAAAGCGGTGTCTTTTGCTTGGGATATATTGCCTGAAGGCAGTGTTCCCCCTCCATAACACGAGACTCGTCTATAACCAGGTCTCTATAAGGAGAGAAAGAGAATGAGAATTGCACCCTCAGGTGATCAAACACTAGGCGAGTTCGGCGCATCCTGTCGGTGTTACCTACGTTGCTGGGGTCCCCATTTTCATAAAAATGGAGCTGGCTGAAAATGGACTGGAATCTGTTTCCCCTCATAACTCTTCCAGAGAAGGGTGTTGACATAAGGGGGTCCACAAGCCGGTACGAAGGTAATTGATTTTTTTTTATCAGTCCCATCAATAGAACTATGGCTAGGAACAGGTACAACTCATCAACAGATATGTCGGCATCAAACAGCTGGCTATGGGGTGTTTGTGGGGCTGTGCCATGGCAGAATGTTGCATGTGTGTTAGAAAGTATGCAGAGTCTGAGAACCAACTCTCTAGTAAAAAGTTTTTGAAGAAAACGATCATCCTAGAGGATTGATTCAACTTGGAACAGTACAGCCTGCCGTATCCCCACAAGTAAATGGCTGGTGAATGGGAACAAAATTGCTCCCATCCTCCCACTTCCACGACATTTTATCCTCTGCTTCACCATCTCCACCATCACCACCGTCCCTGTCATCAGGATGGGAAGGAAAACCGGAGGTCACCAGGGGAATATTTTTCTCCTCAACTTCCTTCCGACTATCACCCTTTTTCTCCCTACCTTTCCCTTTCCCTTTCCCTTTCATCCCCACACTACCAAATGGGAGGAGGAAGCACTAAAATGAGGTGGGGAATTTCCAAGGGGAAGGTCACGTGTGCTGGAGGTGCTGGGCTGAGATGACTAAGGCCTTTGTGGGGTCAGTGGCGGTGTGGTCCTCCTCGTCCCACGTGAGTAAAACAAAGCACTACTCACCTTGTATTTTTTGTTTGTATATCCTCCCTCGTCTTCGGCCCTTTACATGGGGATCCTACCCACTTTGGCAGACTGTGCTAGCACCAGGATCCTCCTGATATTCATCCTCACAAGAGGAATCGTCTTAGGATCAAGGGCGGTGGGGGATGGTGAGAATGGGTGGTGGTGGTGGGGCTGCTTGGGAGGTTCACATTGTCACTTTCATATATTTGACCTTCCTGGGGGATGGTACTTCTTCATCACTGCTAGATTCTGAGTCTGGCTGAACATAATCCCTGTCAGCCACACAGTCATCTAAAGGGGAATCGCTTTCCCCATCATAGGACACCTCAAGGAGAGAGTTAATCTCATGCTGGGCTAGGCCGTGATGTGCCATGATCCTCATTCACTGACTGTCAAAATCAGACTGACAAGGTGCACTCCCACGCAGGCCCAGGTGTGCCGTGATGACTCATACCAGGTAAGTGAGGCCTAGAGAGGCGCAGGAATATCCCAGCCGATTTTTTTTGGTGCATAACTTGAATTTTCGAATTTTGGCAAATATATCATATCCCGGACGTACATTTACGTCGCTGGCACTGTCCACGCATATAGGGGCTGACGTACATGTACGTTGCAGGCACGGGGCAGGTTAAATCATTCTCATAGTGGAGCATGTCAATTGAAACCCTTGGTACATTCCCTTGGAAAGCTGGGATTCCAAGGGATTACTTTGGTCTCATGAGTAAATATACAGTATATCTAAAAACAAAATTTATTGAATACATCTACTACTTACTGAAAGAATCTCATCTCAATCTCACATAGTAGAAAATTTATTAGCCTCTGAAAACCATCACAGCTGGGCCTTGTTGTGTCGGACTGGGTCGGATCTTGTCGGGCCGCTCATTTCTCAAGCTGACTGTAGTGTAAACATCGCTTTGCTCGCTGCGTTCGCTCACTCGTAGCCAGCTCTCATGTGAAATGGTATTATTTTCGGCAGGTAAATATTTATCAGCTTATTAGAAAAGAAAGTGGTGTGGGGCTTTCATTTGTCCTATATGAAATATTTATCTCTTCAGACCAACGACGTTTATATTCCAGCTACCTTTAGAATTTTTTTTTTTTTTCATGTCCGACTCTGGGCAAAGGCTTGAGGGCCTATCCCCAAGTCCCAGTAGTCGTCCTTGGGGCCCAGTAGTCCTCCTACATCTCCACATGTCACCACTTTGGCCCTGACACCCACCACCCATACTGAATACTTGCTAGAGCTGTCTCATACAGGGCTGGTGTACTAGTAGCCTATTAGCGGGGGTACTTTTACGACATGTCGGCGGGTCTTCTGGTAGATCAGAAAAGTCTGCATTTTATGAAATTCAAATTCTTAAATTGTTCCCTGCCCCAGCCGGGATTAGGACTGCAGGCCGCCTCTCTACCAATTATGCCACGATATTAATAAGAATATATATCTAGTACTGAATAAGCTAATGAAAGTTAACTAATATCTCCAGTTCTAAGAGTCTCTTTCTTAGCTGAACAAATTTGTCTGAAATTAACAAGAATATAATGAAAAATGCCATCGGAGTGAAGTGGTTGTGGTGAGGGTAGTGGTGGTGAGTGTGATGGTAGTGATGTCCGTGGGGTGGAGGTGATGTCAGTATAGTAGTGGTGTCAATGTGGCAATGGTGATGTTAGTCTGCTGCAGGTGGTGGTGTCAGTGTGGTGGTGGTGTCAGCATGATGGTGATGGTGGTGTCAGTTTGGCTCTGAAGTCACTGTGGTGGTGATAACGTGGTGGAAGTGGTGATGTCAGTGTGGTATTATGGTCAGTGTGGCGGTGATGTCAATGGGTTTTGATAACGTGGTGGTAGTAGTGGTGATGTCAGTGTGCTGTTAATGTGGTGGTTGTGATGCGGCTGTGGTGGTGTTGATATCAGTATTGTAGCGTTGATGCCAGTGTGCTGGTGGTGATATCAATCTGGTGGCTGTGATGTCAGTGTGGATGTGCTGGTGGTGGTAATGTCAGTGTGGCGGTGGAGAGCTGTAATGGTGATGTCAGTGATGATAATCATAACAGTATGATGCTGATGTGTGTGTTCTTGGTGGTGGTGGTGGTGGTGGTGGTGACGTCGAGTTGTGATGGTGATGTAAGTGTGGAAGTGGTCGCGATATCAGTGTGGTTATGGAGTTATGGCAAGGATGATGTCATTGTGGAAATGGTGGCACCAGTATGATGGTGTTGGTTGTGATGTACGATGGTTGTGATTTCAGAGCGTTGGTGATGATGTTTGTGTAGTGGTGATGGTGTCAGAGTGATGGTAATGATATCAGTGTGGTGACCGTAGTGATGTCACTTGTGGGGGTGCATGTGGTGATATCGATATGGTGATGTCAGTGTGGTGGTAATGATAATATCAGTGTGATGTTGATGGTAATTGTGATGAAAATGATGTCAGTATGGTGAGGTGGCAGTGGTGGGATGGTGAAGGTGGTATTGGCGTAGTGGGGTGGCGGTGGTGGCGAAGTCAGTGTGATGTGGTGGTGGTGGTGGTGCTGGTGGTGCTGGTGATGATGATGATAGTGTGGTGATGGTTATGGTGTCAGTGTGGTGTTGATGTCAATGTGGTTGTGGTGTTGGTGTGGTTGTTGTAAAGCCAGTCTAGTAATGATGTCAGTGTAGTGGTGATTATCTGTGATGGTGATGACTGTGGTGGTGGTGTAAGGAGTACGGTGGTAGTTGTCATCATTTTTTGGTAGTCGTGGTGGTGGTGGTCTGTTTGGCGGTAATGGCTATATAAGTCTGGTGGTAGACTGATAGTAGTGATGTCATTGTGGTTGAGGTGAGGGTGGTGGTGTCGTCAGTGTGGTGGTGAGGTTGATGTCTGTGAGGTGGTTGTGAGGTCAGTGTTGGTTGATGTCTGGGAGATGGTTGTGAGGTCAGCCTTGTGATGGTGAGGTTGATGGCTGTGAGGTGGTTGTGAGGTCAACATGGTGATGGTGATGCTAGTCTAGTGGTCGTGGTGAAATCGTGAAGTCAGTGTGGTTGAGACAAAGATGATGTCATTGTGATGGTGGTGACGATCAGGGGCCTCGTTTTGTCTGCAGATGTGGAGGGGACACAATTGGCATCATACTACTTTGTGCGCACCGCAGGGTAGGGGGGGTCTGGGGGTGCGTAGCCCCCCTGCAACCGGCGGAGCATTTTTGTAATGTGAAGGTAAATGTACAGTATGTACAGTACAAGCACAACATTCTATTGTAGAAAAGTCTAGAGAAAAGAATATTTTTTAATCATTGTTTTCCACTGTGCGGGAAAATTGCATCAATATTGGGTAATTAAAAAAAAAAAAAAAAAAAAAAAAAACATAGTACAAGTATTCTAGGGTGTACTTTGAAAGATAAAGATGACGAACTGGTAGCCTAGCCCTATAGCCACCAGAAGACAATAAAATACAGTACTATTCAAAGGAAAACAACCAATAACGAGCATACACTCACTCATGATAGTGATACTACATAATTTAGCATTTGTACGTTGTTTAATAATTCAAGTCATTGACATCGCATGACTGCACACTTAGAATTTCCCAAATACATGGGATCTAGCATCAACCCCCCTAATAACTCTTTTGCTGTCTCCTCACATGACAATTCCCTGAGGATGTCTGTATGAACGTGACAGACAGCAACATGGTTGGGACATTGTTGACTCATGGTAGACAGCCGACGTAGAACACTTAAAGAACGTTCAGCCTCACATGAGCTTGCTGGAGATAATAGTAATTTCACAAGACGTTCAACTGGTGGGAACATACGTCTGACTCCAGGGTCCATTTCACTGAAGTGTTTCCTGTGCTCCTCCAACGTTGAGCCTTCGTAATGTCGTCTGTAAAGCTGGAGTTCCACACTCAGAGAAGATTCATCAAGCCCAGGATACTTTCGAACAGCATCTGTGTTCACATCGCCAGTAAACAAAATGTTTTTCATGTCACATGAACTGTACTGTACTGTACTGTATAGAAAGGATTATTCCATTAAGGAAAAAAAATGGCGTAAAGCTATTCATCCTGAATTTTTTCACCTAGAAAAGTAAAAGGGGGGGGGGACAAAAGATACTTTGACCCCAGGCTCCAAAAAGTGGGAGGGGGGGGATATGTCCCCCAGTCCCCCACCCAAACGAGGCCCCTGGTGACAGTATCATGGTCTCAGTGCAGTGGCAGTGACGTTAGTATGGTGGTGATGGTGATGTCAGTGTGATCATGCCAATATGATAGTGACAGTGATGTCTGTGTGGTGGAGAAGGTGGTGGTCTGGTCATGTCGATGTGGTGAATACGAGCGAGTGAGCGAAGTTTATTATCGGTATAAAAGTTACGTACAATGAGCTGCCAGGCTTGTCATGACTGTCCTGCTGTTCAAAGGCTAATAATATTGTGTCAAATAAAGTTGAGCAGTGATGTTTTACCTCTAACCGCAGGGTCGATCGGCTAAGTTTTGTAATTTATGATTCACAAAACTATTATTTGGCTACACCATTATACTATTCAATAAAATGAAGATGCCTATCAAAGATGTTCTGTTTTAGCTGTGTTAAATCAGTGTGAATGTAAATGATCGAGGAATAATTCTCCCCACGTAATTCGTTTTTATATGTGTTACCTGTTCTGAAGCTACGCGTTTGTCAGAAGCAATGACGGACCATTTCATTCAAGTTTTGAAGTCTTTTAGTTTAAGCTTTACATACACCACATACGTTTTCTATTATAACTGAATATGCTGCGATCATAAAAGAAAATGAAAAGGTGGAACCTTAACGATTCCAAATGGCACATATAAAGCACATCTTTTAAAACGCAATTTGGCTTCAAAGGGTTAAGTGCAAAAGATCACAAAAGTTCGCTTGCTCTTTACAAAGGAATAGAAAGGAAGGCAAACAGCAATAGACCTTATGGTCTGTTATGCTGCTATGCAGCGTATTCTGGGTCCAACTGCTTGGGCTCAGATACGGGCATGGACTTCGGGTGGTGGCTGTTGTGTATATATACGCAACGACTTATCTTGCTCTCGTGTTCTTGAACTCGATTCTTCTGAGTTCTCAACACGCTGGCTTCGGCTTTCTTGTGATTGTCTGACTAAATATATCTGCGCTGTTTACTTATCCCCTATTTCTATCAAAAATTCTTCAACTATCTTACTTCTACGATGGAACACATTCTATCCATTTCTCCTTTCTCTGAAATCTCCATTCTAGAAGATTTCAATGTTCACCACCACCTTTGGCTCTCCTCTCCTTTCACTGATCCACCTGGTGAACAAGCCTACATCTTTTCTATTCTTAATGACCTAGAGCAGCTTGTACAGCACCCTACCCGTATCCCCGACTGCCTTGGAGAGAGCTCCAACATACTTGACCTTTTCCTTACAACTAATCCTTGTGCTTACACTGTTAATCTTTTCTCTCCGTTGGGCTCCTCTGATCACAACATTATTACCTTAACCTGTCCTATCACTCCGGTATGGCCTGTGGACCCTCTGAAGAAACGTTGTCTGTGGCATTTTGGAGCTGCAGATTGCGAGGCCCTCAGGCAGTACTTCTTTGATTTTCCCTGAAATGATTGTTGCTTCCATGGCCGGGAGCCATCTGAGTGTGCCTTGAGCATTACGGAGGTTATTCTCTCGGGCATGGAAGCATATGTTTCTTTCTCATATCCTTTGACTAATGCAAGAAAGCCTTGGTTTAATCACGCTTGTTCTAATGCTGTCCGCAACAAGGAGAGGACCTATAAAAGGTAGGCTACCGGAGCCAACCCACACCTGAATCACATCTTTTTTATGCTTCTGCCCGGAATCGTGCTAAGTCTGTTCTTCGCTCTGCTAAAAATAATTTCATCCGTACTAAATGCTCTCAACTCTCCAACTCGAATTCTCGATCCTTCTGGCACCTTGCCAAAAACCTTTCTAACAAATTTACCTCATCATCTTTCCCTCCTTTTTTCTACTCTGATGGTTTTGTAGCTATTTCTTCTACTGATAAAGCAGATCTCTTCACTCAGACTTTCTCCTCCAATTCCACCTTAGACGATTCCGATGCTGTTCCCCCATCACTTCCCCCCTCTGACTTCCTCATGGCTGACATTAAAATTTCTTCAGCTGATGTATTTTCTGCCATCTCAGGCCTCAATACTAACAAGGCATATGGGCCTGATGGAGTCCCTCCTGTTGTCCTCAAGAACTGTGCTTCTGTGCTTACACCCTGCATAGGTAAATTCTTTCGCCTTTGTTTTTCTACTTGTACCGTACCTTTCCTTCTTGCTGGAAGTTTGCTCTCATTCAGCCAGTCCCAAAGAAGGGTGACCATTCCCAACCCTCTAACTATTGTCCAATTGCTTTAACATCATGTATCTCAAAAGTTTTTGAGTCAATTCTTAATAGAAAAATTATAAAGCACCTTTCCTATCACAACTTTCTGATCGTCAGTATGGGTTCCATCAGGGACGCTCCACTGGCGATCTTCTCACCTACCTTTCAGAATCTTGGTCATCCTCCTTTTGGGACTTTCGCGAAATCTTTACCATTGCACTTGACATCTCAAAAGCTTTCGAACGAGTCTGGCATAAATCTTTAATTTCCAAACTGCCATCTTACGGTTTCTGTCCTTCTATCTGTGCCTTCATCTATAGCTTCCTTTCTGGTCGTTCTACAGTATAGCCGCTGTTGTAGACGGCCATCGTTCTTCTCCTAGATCTGTCAACAGTGGTGTTCCTCAGGGCTCAGTCCTATCACCCACTCTCTTCCTTTTATTCATCAATAACCTTCTAAGCTGTACATCTAACCCTATCCACTCATACGCTGATGACCCCACCCTTCATTTTTCCGTTCGGTTCCCGCAACGTATATCTCAGCAGTTATTCACCAAACAAGGGATGAGGCCATGGCACACCTAATGTCTGACTTGGCTTGTATCTCTGACTGGGGTGAAAATAAGCCTGTTGTTTTTAATGCATCTAAGACTCGGGTTTTACACCTATCAACCAGACAGGATCTTCCACAGGTGAACCCACTAATGTTTGATAATATTCAGTTTAATCCTGCATCATCCTTGAATATGCTTGGGGTTTCATTCACTCGGGACTTGTCTTGGAGAGATCATGTTACATCTCTTGTAAAATCTGCTTCTATGAGATTAAGTGTGGTAAGCCGTTTGCGTTCCTTCTTTACCCCTGCATAATTGTTGACACTATACACGGGTTTTATCCGCCTGTGTATAGAGTACAACTCTCATGTGTGGGGAGGCTCCCCAGGTACAGCTCTCCTCAATAGCGTGGAGTCAAAGGCTTTTCGTCTCATTAACTCTCCACCTCTTACTGTCTCCCTTCAACCTCTGTCTCTTTGTCACACTGTTGCATCTTTATCTCTTTTCTATCGCTACTTCAATGGTCACTGCTCCTCTGAACTGTCTACTTGCATTCCTCCACCTCTACGACGGGCACGTAGCACCAGTCTAGCAGCAAACTCTTATCCCTTCTCTATCCAACTCTCTAATGCAAGAGTTAACCGTTACTCCCAGTCCTTCATTTATGCAGCTGGTCAACTCTGGAACTGTCTCCCTCTGTATTTCCTGCTAGCTCTCATCTCCATTCTTTCAAACGCAGTGTGTCCAGGCATCTCGAAATGATCGGATCTTGAATTTGGCTCTCTCCTGTAGTTTGTTTTTCTCTTGGAGGGAACGGTTATTGCGGGCTCGTGGCCTTTGGTTCCCTCTTCCTAACATAAAAAAAAAAAAGCAAGAGATAGGGCTCAAACACGGGCAGATCAGTTCCACACGTATATTACCTTATAAACAAAGCACAGTAGACCTTACAGGCTTACACACTAGTGCATGGACAACGCTATATGTGATATAGTCAGCCAATAAAGTCATGTCTTCTTTCCGAACCCCGTAAATATTCGAACAGATAAGTTGAAGCAGAAGGGATAGCTTCATAAGTCTGGCAACTGTGTCAGACCAGACGGTGGTGGGGGTGAGTGGTTTGGGGGTGGAGGTGGGATAATGAAGGATGTGTGTGCTGTAGTTGTTGTTGGCAGTGTAGTCTAGCATTACACCGCATAGTAAAGGTGCTAAATGTGATATTACACGTGATTTAATACCTGTAAATAATGAAATGTATCGTCAACCAGACTAAATGCCTAGATCGTGTAGCCAATCAAACGTTAAATGAAGCAACGTGGTGCAACCCCGCCCCCTCGCCACATGCCTGCCACTCTGTCTTCGTCGGAATAAAGGACAGAAGCTGTGTTTTTACAGTATGTTTACCTTCTGAACATGGCAGGATATATTGTACTGTATATATACCATGTGTGGTGTGGCAGACGCATGCGGTGGCTTCATAGTAATAACGAGAAAAGCATTCCACAAGTGGTTAGTGTTTTGGTAAAGGGGTGAGGGAAACCCATAGATATAAATAAGTCTAGATGCCGCATGACACTACTTGAGATGCATCTGTCCGGCCGCAATCTTGGAACGGTCGAGGCAGACGATGTCGTGTTCCTGACAGTGGGCAAAGTTGATCACCATTTACCTAGAAATGCCGCAACACTGCTGCTTTTGGGTGCAGAAAGCGTTGGAATACATCAAGAGTGACACCGATAGCATGAACGCCGTTGAACGGCTAAACTGTCTGGTTATGCAAACGTCCCTCAGCTGCTTCCCTATCCCTCAAAAGGAGGATCGTGGGATGTAGAAGGGAAATTAAACCTACAGTCCATCGAGTTCACGTTTCAGATGAACCAGGAATCACAGCCATTACCACCACAACAGCAGCCACCACCACCACTACCACCACCACCACCACCACCACCATAACAACCGCAACCACCACCACCACCACAACAGCAACAACCATCACCACCACCACCACCATCACCACAACAACAACAACAACCATAACATCAACAAGTACCATCACCACCACCACCACCACCACAACAACAACAACAACAACAACAACAACCATCACCACCACCATCACCACAACAACAACAACAACCATAACATCAACAAGTACCATCACCACCACCACCACCACCACCACCACAACAACAACAACAACAACCATCACCACCACCAACACCACAACAACAACAACAACCATAACATCAACAACTACCATCACCACCACAACCACAACCACCACCACCACCACCACCACCACCACAACAACAACAACAACAACAACAACCATAACAACCACCACCACTACCACCACAATCACAACCACCACCACCAAAACAACCACCACCACCAAAACAACCACCACCACCAAAACAACCATCACCACTATCAACAACCACCACCACCACCATAACAACAACCACCACCAAAACAACAACCACCATGACCACAACACCACCACCACCACAGCAACAACAACAACTACTACCACTACCACAACAACAACCACCACCACCACATCCACCACCACAACCATCACAACAATCACCACGACAACAACCACAACCACCACCACAACAACAACCATCACCATCACCACAACCACAACCACATCAACCACAACCATCACAATAACCACCACAACAACCACCACAATAGCAACCACCACCATCACACCAACCACCATCACTACAACAACCACCACCAGAACAACCACCACCACATCAGCAACCACCACCACAATAACCACCACCACAACAACCGCCACCACAACAACCACCACGACAAAAACAACCACCACCACAAAAACAACCACCACCACAAAAACAACCACCATTACAAAAACAACCACCACCACAAAAACAACCACCACCACAACAATCACCACCAACACAACAATCACCATCAACAGTACAATTACCACCACCACCACAACAACAACAACAAAAACCACCATCACCGTCGCCACCACAACAACAAAAATCACCATCATCACCACCACCACAACAACAACAACAAAAATCACCATCACCACCATCACCATAACAGCAACGATCACCACTACCAGTACAATAACCACCATCACCACCACAACAACAAAAACTACCATCACCACCACAACAACAAAAACCACCATCACCACCACCACAACAAAATCCACCATCACAACCACCACAACAATAAGCACCATCACCATCACCACAACAGTAACCACCATCACCACCTCCTCCACAATAACATTCATTCTTATAGTCTGAATTCACTCTAAAACAAGCCCCACTATTACATGCTTGACCGCTCCAAGATGGAGGATGCACGGACGCATAGCCGCTGTACTGAAGGATGGGCGATGCGGCATCTAGTCTTATTTATATCTAGGGGGAAACCCAGCCACAGGTGTTATGCAAGGTGATGAAACCAAGATATACATCCACCAGTATATAGTCATATCTTCACAGTCATTCAGTTATCTGTACTGGACGACGGGAAATAGAGGGGAGATTCTACAGGTAATCACTTATAAAAGCTGTTCTATATTATCATAATCTGAAACGCATTCCACCGTTATACCGTCTTCTGAAGTGTTACAAATATCAAAGATGAATTAGACATGACAACCCATGAATATGAAACTGGAATATATTTTGATTACATGTAAACTCATGATGATGCATATGTAGACATTTAGTGACATAATAGTGATAAAAGTTTACTATTACGCTATTACCCAGTATGTTATTCCCAACAATTTCCACCCGACAGCAATACAGTACAAGTCACCCGAAACCACTCACACCCACCACCGTCTGGTCTGACACAGTTGCCAGACTTGTGAAGCTATCCCTGCTGCTTCGACTTATCTGTTTGAATATTTACGGGGTTCGAAACGAAGACACGACTTTTTTGGCTGACTATACAAGTATGGCATATGACACAACACTATACATACATATATATATATATATATATATATATATATATATATATATATATATATCACAAACACAGTACAGTATAGCACACAACACATCACATAACACAAACAAGATATATATTGCACTGGGTACGGGACTATCTGTGACCCAGATATGGTATGTTGCACAGCACTTAGATATATCACAACCAAGGTATCCCGTACGAGTCTTCGTACAGATACATATTTCAAGGGGGACTGATATTCCACAGAACTACGACATTGTAAGTTACCACCTGTATGACACAGGGGTCGCGATAAAGCAATAGGGGAATGGGCGAGACATATAGGGGCCACAAATATTACACAGGGGCATGAATATTACACACAGGGTATAGTGTTACACGGGGGTGTCGGGCAATACACAATGGATCACAAGCAGGGGCGATGCAAGGGGGGGGGGGATAGAGAACACTACACAGAGGGCGAATATGAATGTTGCATAGGGGAGATCTACGCTCAGGGTTGAGGACATGTTAGGGGAGGGGGTTACTGTGGTACGCAGGGGAATGACACTGTAGACAAAGTGAGGTGGGGTTCACACAGGGTCTGTAGCACTGGAGATTGGATGGGAGTGTTGCCCAGTGTTGGTTGGGTCGTTGGCGAGGTCTACGTCACAGGTAAACACAGGTGACGGCCCTTTGTGGGAGGAGGGCTGTCAGGGGTGTGTTCCCGATAGGGGCACAGGTCTCAGTCGGCATGCTCAGGTGTCCGGGTTGGGCTCGAGGGCTGTGTGGTGTGCGGCTCTTTCCTGGTGAGGGCACTGGGAGTGTGGTGGCCCTCTGGACTGGGGCCAAACAGGGCTAAGATGCACGAAGCACGGCGTGCCCTTGACCATGGTTGGAGTCCTGGGGACAAGTCCTGGCTAGTCCAGGCCTGGGGTTGGCCGCAGGGCGCCCCTCGCGTTCTGGAGGTTGCAGTCTCACCGGGAGGGAGAGGCTGTCAGGGGTTGGCTGCAGCCGCTCACCCTGGGGGGTGTCCATCAGCTGCTAGGAGCGTCGGGGGCTGGGCTGCACAGACAGGACACCTAGGCTCGCAGTGGGTCCGCTCCAGGTACTCTCTAATGGGAACCCTGTTGGGGAACAGTCTCCGCCCTTTGTAGAGGAGGGGGAGCAGGAGGGGCATCTTGCTTGGCCTCTGGAGGGGTGGACTAAGCCGGAGATGGCACCCTCGTAGGGAGCCTTCGGGGTAGTGGAGGAGGGACGATGGTGCCCTGTCTCTCAGCCTGGCGGACCCTGCCGAAGCTCCACTCTGGGCCAGAGGAAAGAGGTCTGGATGACACTCCTTCTGCCTGGTAGTTCCTGGAGACACTACCCTGGCTCCCTTCCGGAGTAGTGGTCGAGAGAGATCCATGGGACACTCCCTCAGGTCGACATGTCTGGGGGACACTGCCGGGGGACTACTCATCCCGGGGACAGTAGGAGGGGAAAGCCTGGCGGGTTTTCTGGCTTCTGTGGTAGGTCCAGTGGACTCTACCACTCTCCTGCTGTCGGGGGAAAAATGCAGTTGGGGGACGACCGGTGGTCTCTCCCCCGGTGGCAGATTCAGTGGACTCGATCATGGGCCCGCCGCCCTCCTGGGGACTGCAGGCGAAGATCGTCTGGCTGACGGTCCGAGACGCCTTCTCCCAAAGGTGGATGGCAGAAGGAGATCCGGTGGACACTCCTCCTACAGTAGATCGATGGATACTACTGTGCCACTGCTTCCCTGGGGTAAAGTAGATCTGTGAGCTCTTGTGGTTGCTCTTCCTCTTGTGGAGGCAGGTCCAGTGGACACTGCTACCGAGGGCCTACTTGAGACTGTCAAAGGACTAGTCCCACTCTGAGTCTGGCGAGCGCTATCCCCATCAGAGGGTAATGCACCTGGTCGGTGCACTTCCTGGGGGTGCGGCTGTGTGGAAGATGGGCATAGGGTCACGGAGGAGATGAGTCTTTGTAGCACAGGACACCTATGCATCTCCCTGTCGCCTCCTCTTGGGGTGGGGGTCACCTCCCCGTGTCCTCCTCCTGGGGTGGTGGTGTCGGGGTCACTCCGCCAGGTGGGTATTTCATGGTCCTTTCAAAGCTGTTTGTTACAGAGTAGACTATGATTACGAGATCTACTTTTACATTCTGAAGGACAAGGATTGTAAAGCAAGAAGGCTTACCCCACCTCCAAACCCTCCAGGAAAAAGTGAGAAGGACCACCATGCGGCATGGAGAAGCTGACATGGAAGCTTCTTAGGAAAGACTGAAAGGGAAAAGGTACATTTTATAATAATATATCTATCAGCTATCAATCTGACTGACCTGAAAGAGAAAGTAATAAAGTAAAATGAGTAATCAGATAAATATATAACTAAGGCATGACATTATGTACGGGTACGTTGAGTTAACGGGGCGTCTGTAGACACAGTCTAAGTCTACTAATACCACATTGGTTCACTTTCCCTCAGGGCGCAGGGAGGCGTGGCTTGTGTGTGACGTCAGTCGGCTTAAGTAAAGAAAATGTATAAAAGGACAGACTCAAACATTTATAATAAAAGAAAACGAAGAAGGGGAAGAAGTGCGGACTTGTTTAACTGTATAACATAGCAGTAGGTTCCCTCACACCCCTACGCCTTCCCTCACACCCCCATACCTTCCCTCACACATTTCAGTCCCTTCCCTCTCTTCGGACTGAAAATGTGTCATGATCTGGAGAGCGCAGCATACACCCACTCACAACCACGGTCAGGCGTCAACTGAACTTGGGTTTCGTGCCAGCTGACGTCACTCCAGTGCTCCGCCCCCTGCGCCAGCTTGGACCCGTTTTAGATGGAAGTGATCCGACTTGATATTAGTACACCTAGGACACAGTGTGGAAATCGCACAGATTGTGCGAAAGCGCACTTAATACTCATGGTAGTGATGTACAGTTAGCAACACAAGTCTTGGCCATAGTCGTAGTCTGACCCAGGAGCATTTAAGGTTCAAGAAATAAAGAAGATAACAGTTCATTCTCCAGACAGATGTCGTAGGGACGAATTCATGAGGGGAGGGACAAGGGAGGACGAGAAGCGGTGAAATGATACTAAGAGGCCGGAGTGTCTGGCGATGAATACAGGCAAGATTAACGTGAAATTTGCTTTCTTGTGTTAATAAATTTACAAGATTTTTTTTGGTTTTACTAATCACACACACACACACACACACACACACACACACACACACACACACACACACACAGTTATCATTTGTAGCCGTATGATCTGAAGGGTCCACCATGAACTCATTAAAATGTTATCGTGTTAGCTAGATTATATAAATATAGTTTGTCGGGTTACCGACTAGCAGCAACGCTGGCCTAGCTAATAACATAATTATTTTTAGAAGGTTACACGAAGTACGCTTGTATTAATCATTGTTCATATTATTTACATCCCTTTACACCGTTGCTGCCCATCAAGTCAAGACGCCAGGAAGGCCATAAGCCTCTTTGTCATATGGTAGTTGTTATTCTAGCCAGGGGTTATTAGTCATGGGCTAATATTCCTGCACTAAATCGTAGATATTTTAGTAGTATGTATAAAGTAGTGTGTGTGTATAGGTTTGGGAAAATTCTCATAAATTACCCCATTTAATTCATGCCGTTGATGTTAAGACAGCGCCACACACTTGTAGCCAGGGCTGTACCTTACCTCTCCCGTCTTGTTGGCGCCTTCCTTAACTGATGAATCAGGGTAAATATAGTAGCTACAGAGTAACCGATCCCAGTTAGCTGACGCAGACACACTGGATATGAAGATACTATTTTAGTAAAAAAAACAAACCTTTATTTTCATATCTATTTTATATTTCCATGGATCTCTCACTCCATCATTAATTCTTGCTCCATACCAATAACCTACATTTCATCATTTAAAGTTACTGATAGGGAGTTTATGTATATAGCCTTTCATTTTAATATGGCTAATCAGGCACACCTAACGAATATGAAGACCAAAGCACTGTTTCTCTCGCTCTTTAAGTTAAGCATATTCATCTCCTAAGCAACATCTAGTAGCCTACATGCTGTAACATTCTGCAATTCAGTTATGGTTTCCGGTATCAAAATGCCATGAGATCGAGACCAAGTTTGTTTAACTCCTTTAATTCGATGGCTTATTGTTTAAAAGTTTATTTCTGAATTTCAAGACAATTTTATTCATCCTATGGGAGATGTGAAGGAGTTAATGGTGATTATATTTGAGCTCTGGCACGTAAAGTCTTTTAAGATGAAGAAAATCGTCTAGATAGAACAAGAATATAATTAAAAACACCCTACTGGGGTGAAGTTCTTAGGATGAACATGGTATCGAACTCATGAAATTTAGGTACCGGTATGTTTCCTGAGATACCCATTTACTATGATTACTGCCTTAGAGGTCTGCAGTCGGTAAATTTAGTTTATTATTCAGATTACAAATACTAGAAAACTCTAAGGATAATATGGAAAATACTTTAAATACATTTTTATTACTACAACAAATATAACAAACACCACAATAACTTCAGCCTAACAGCACGTACAAAGTAAAAAGAAACAACTAGGACATAACCGCCTAGTCACATTTCCGTGTTGTCACCTTAAGGTACTAATGAATAAAACAAATTAAGTCAAGACAGGACACTCAAGAACATTAAATAATGTACACAAATGAGCTTAAGACTGGATAAGTAGCACAGACCGGGCCCTCAGCCGAATCCAGGGTTTACTTTGCTAATACCAAGTTATCAACTCGTGTAGTCTAGTGGAATATGCTGGCTTTGCCCAGTTGGCTGGCTGAGAAAGAAGTAGAGAATTCTTATTCGCTCACACAAATTCTGAACTGCCACTTGCCAGCCATGGCGCTAAGACTAGTGATACCAGGATCAGCTGCATGCTGGCTAGCACATCTGACGGGCGTAATAATGCTAATCTACTGTAGGGAGCGTATCGTTCACAAGAATTCATTTCCATGTGGCATATTGAGTTTATAAATTGATAACTAATAAATTATCAGATATTAGTTAACAAAATACATAAAGCATTCGTGAATACACGTAGATATATTCAAATAGACTTACTCAGTACTTTGCGCTCATATTTACATTCGTATTCATGAAAAAGTAAATGTATTCGTCTTTGAGTAATATGCTCTTCTGTTTGACTTATGGATACAGGCTCAGGATGGGATAGTGTTCCTGGGTTGGTAAGGGAAAATCAACTCCCTGGCCCCCTGCACGGCGCCCCCAGCAGAACTGAGTATCCGGTGCTCTTCAACCTGGCCACTGCCTGGTTTCTGCGCAGACGGTTCGACAGTCCCTTCATCCTCACGGCCACATTCTCACAACTAGAGAGGATTTGCATGGAGGAATCACGTAGGATTATCATGCTTGGTTGTACGATTCGGTTGTGAGATCATGCAAGCCATACGGTAACGAATGTAGATTCTTGAAAAAAAGTACTGAATGTTCGGCTAGCTGCACTTTTAATGAATTAATGTGATATTATAGCCTGTTCGATCTCATCTGCGAAGAGATGGGCCTTAAGCTTATGAAAGCTGGCAGCTGATTGGCTGTCCGAGTGCATTCATTAGTAACGATGTATTATAAGTGGCTTTTATTATAACGGTTACAATAACCGTTTGACGAGAAGATTGGTCAAATAAAATTATGTACATTTTACTTGCATAGACTAATTTAAAGATGAGGCCTTACAAAGTCTATCCGAGGGCCTAGACACGTGTGAAATTTTCCGTTCTCCTACCAAATCAACACTTTCGGGCAATGTGTTAGAGCGTTTTTTCCCATGTTAAGGTAAATTATACGTCATTACTGTGACACTATGTTGATTTGGCATTAGAACAGAAATTTCACACGTATCTAGATACTACATAGACTTTCTAAGTACTCGTTTTTAAATTAATCTGTGCAAGTAAGAATAAACATATTTCATTTCATTGATCTTATCGTCAAACGGTTATTGTAGCCGTTATAATAAAAGTTATTTAAAACACATTGTTACTAATGAATGCCCTCGAACTGTCGGAGATAGTGATGGGAATTCCGGCACTTTCAAGGGAGCCGGCTCATTTGGCTCAGTTCAGTCAAGAGAGCCGGCTCTTCCGGATCCCAAATGGCTCCTTATTTAGTACCATATTGCCTTTTTAAAAATTTGCCAAAATTTAGCAATATTGCACCTTACATTAAAAAAAAAAAAAAAAAAAAGGATGCAGTCACAAAAATGTGAATTCCACAAATATATTTTTCTCTTTAAACATCTTGAAACATTCTCAGTGCCAATAAGATTATGCATAGTCAGCATTTACAGTCGGTGAAATCAAATTACCCATACACATACAATATATTTCAACTCAAAGGCCACATGGAGGACTTTGGTCTTGTAATGCCCAATCTAGCAATTCTATGATGGTTCCTTGCGACTAAACCCCACATGCGCAGTTGAGGGTTACCAACATAGAATATCTTTAACAACAAACAGATTTCTCACTCTACTTGGTTTTTAGTAGTGACTGAGGAGCGGTGTTTCTGGGTTGTAATTAACACATGAATGATCATCCTACCATTCTCTCTTTCACTGATTTATCAAGAAAATAAAGAAAAAAGTAAATGGCTACCAAACCGGAGCCGGCTCACATCGTTCACTTAAAAAAGCCGGCTCTGAGCCGGATCGTTCACGAACGACACACATTACTAGTTGGAGAGCCAGTTAGCTGCCAGCTTTCAAACGTTTAAGGGTCTTCTCTTCTCAGATGAAATCGAATAGGCTATTGCAGTCAGTGCCACAAGTAGTGTACAGTATTATTGCTAACACTCTTCCTTGTCAATGTTTCAGAAAATATACGTGAGGCGGTGATGCTGGTGAAACTGGTTAGTCTCTCGAGACACTGGAAGAGGGACTTCAAACTGAGGTCGTTTCATATCAAACGGGTGGCCATCAAGCACTACAACGACTTGGTACATTTGCCCCTCTGTGAGTCAACCGTATGTTTCATTTTATTTTTTTAAAGCAAAAACTAAAAGCTTAGAACCAGCAAATTTGTCCCTTCCGAAAAGTTGATTAATAGGACAATATCAAGATCACTTTATTTTTCGAAGTTCGCCTACACAGGACTAAACGTGATGGGAAAGACAGGCAGAGGAAGACAGTTCCAAAGATGGTGGTTATGCACATGAAATCATAAAAGTACCTGTTAACTTCTGCATTAGAGAGATGAAAAAAACAGAGACGTAAGTTTGTAGCAAGACAAGACAGATGTTGCTTGCCATTTGAAAAGAAGAAGGTATGAAAACAGAGTTTAGCAGAGAGTAAGAGGGGGAGGGGGAGAGACGATATTAGCTTCCGCATTAATTGTTATGGTCATTGGTGGTCACCTTGGACGAACTAAGGATTAAGCGTTTGGTGTAACATATATTCTGTTGTACATTTCTCAACACTTCCATGCAGGGTCAAGATACCAGGCACTGATGGACTACCTTAATCAGCAGCTGTTTGAGGGCAGTATACAAGGCTATTTCATCCATGGCCAAGATGTTTTCTGCCAGGTATGGTATGCTTTATTTATCATTTATTTATTTATCTATTGAAGTGAGGGAATTCAGTTAACACTATTGGCTTCAAATCTTTGAATACATAGAGTAAAATATTGACAAACATGCTATACAGATTGTCATTTAGAAAACATCACACTTTCAAGCCACGCCCCTTCTTTCCCGTGACCGCTTTGATTCGGTAACAATGTAAATAAGCACACAAATGTACGTACAGTCACATGTAATGAAGCTCTACATCTGAACTCCTCAGTTGCTCCACTTTTACCCCAGTGAAAGGAAGGGAGGGTGGGGGTTTGTGGGGACACGAGGAGGAGGAAGGAGGCGAGGAGGGGGGACTGTCAGGGTTTGGCGGGACATTGACTGATGGAGTTATGTGTTTGTGTACTTAGCCACAGTATGCAGACCACACTATTTGAAAGTATTCTAGCAATTTACGAGGTACAGTATATATATATATATATATATATATATATATATATATATTTATATATATATATATATATATATATATATATATATATATATATATATGGTTACGGAACAGAGAAAGATAATGTACACTTTAAGTGAGAATACTAAAAATCACTACTGTCCCGTAAAGTTCCAGGTTCAAAACAAAAGAGTTAGGTAAAATTACAAGTTAAAGTTTAATGCTCAAACTAACAACAAAACATTCAGGACTCATAATGATAATGTAATGGCAAAAAACAGGTTAAATATATGGTTAACTGCAATAGCCTCTATTAACACGAAATTAGCAAGAGTAAATTTATCTAAGTCAGCCCTGATAAAATGAAAATACACTGGGTAATGCTCAGTTAATGCAAGATAAATTATTACAGATACAAACTATTATTCACACACACCGCAACTCAGCCAGGAGACAGGGCGTGTGTGCTGGGCATTCCCCAGGCCCTGTCTTCCCCCTTACCTAACTCAAGACAACCACCACCAACCGGGCTACAGCAAGGCCCCGGTCTCCTCGAATGAGGAGAGAATCAACAACAACAACAACTATTATTAACAATTGGCTGACATGAAACTTTACATTAATCACAAAAGAACCTTACTAGGCCTACAAATTAACACCTTATGCTATACAGTACAAGAACAAAATGTAATAACACTTATACTCAAATTACACAGCTGCTAGATGGTTGGAGACTTCCTGAGCACTCAATAATAACTGTACAGGGGAGGACAGAGATGTGAACAAAATGAGGAGCAGATCTAAGTGGCAATGATGCAGAGACTGAGCTCATTATATAGGGGCCAGCAGAGCTTGATACAACTTGTAAGAAGGACGCGCAAATGAAGCCATGGGGACAAAGAGCTGACAATCCCGCTCTGAACAACAGAAAGGACGACTTACTCTACTATAACGGTAGAAGGGGGGGACTGAGGCAGAACACGCTCGTGATCAAACATGCAGCATACTGTGCGTTAAAATTACACAAAGGATGATGAAATCATAGGCTATGTAACACCTCCCCACAAAGAAAAAGAAATTTACAAAGGAAATTTCTTATTACTCTAAAACAATCTGTCTAAAGTCTAGATAAGCAATCTGCAATAACATTTTCTTTCCCCTTGACATGTTGTATGTCTAATGAATACTCCTGAAGAAGTAGACTCCATCTTGTCAATCTCTGATTTTTATCTTTAAACTTACTAAGGAATTTCAGTGGGTTATGATCGCTATAAATGACTATGGGGTCAAAACCAGAACACAAATAAAATGAAAAATGCTGTAAACCCAATATCAAGGCCAAAAGCTCTTTCTCAATAGTTGAGTAGTTCTTTTGAGGTGGGGTGAACTTCTTACTGTAATAAGATACAGGGTGTTCAATACCCTGATCATCCTCTTGCAGCAAAACAGCCCCAGCTCCTGTATCACTTGCATCAACAGCCATCTTAAAAGGCTTAGCAAAATTTGGAGTAGCGAGCACTGGCTGACTTAATAGGATAGCTTTAAGTTTGTTGAAAGAGGATTCACAGTTATCGGTCCAGACAAATTTAACTCCCTTTTTCAGTAGGTCTGTAAGTGGTGATACAAGAATTGAAAAGTTAAGAACAAATCTCCTGTAATAACCTACCATTCCCAAAAATCTTTGTAGCTCTTTCCTACTTTTAGGTCTGGGAAGATCACTTATAACCTGAACCTTAGCTCCTGGTGGTGCAACATGTCCATCACCAATTACATACCCAAGGTACTGAACTTTAGCTTGACCAAACTCACACTTTGATGGATTAGATACAAGATTAGCATGAACCAAACGCTCAAGAAATTTACTGACATGGCATAGGTGATCTTTCCAGTTGTCACTGAAGATTAATACATCATCAATATAAACAACACACCCTGCCAAACCCTCTGTTACAACATTCATGAGCTTCTGAAATGTGGCTGGTGCATTCTTCATACCATATGGCATTACGGAACATGCAAAAGTCTTTCCTAGTGTTACAAAACATGAGATCTCCCTAGCACGTTCAGTCATAGGTACTTGCCAATATCCCTTTAACAAATCAAACTTACTTATGTACCTAGCCTTTCCGATCTTGTCTATGCAATCTTCCACGCGAGGGAGAGGGTAAGTGTCTGTTTTGGTTATCTGATTAACACGTCTGTAGTCAATGCAAAGCCGCTGTGACCCACCTGGCTTAGGGACCAGAGTGACAGGAGAACTCCACTCGCTCTGACAGGGCTCAATCATCTTGTGGTCCAACAGGTAGCCAAGCTCCTTCTGGATGAAAGGAACTTTCACTGGGTTCACACGGTAAGGAGGCAGTTTAATTGGCTTTGCGTCTCCAACATCGACATCATGCATCAACACAGTGGTTCTTCCTGGAGTGGCACGGAACACTTGCGGGTACTCCTGCAGTAATGCCGAAAACTCCTCCCTTTCCTCGGGAGGTAGATGAGAAAGCTTAGTCTGGAGATCATTCATGATATCAGGATTCTTCCCCAAACTATCACTCAGGCTCATACTGCATGGGAGAGCTTCACTTGCAGACTCGGGTGGAACAGCTACAGAGCAGACTGGATTATTTTCGTCCCGCCTGTGATATAACTTTAGCATGTTGATGTGACATAGTTGCTTGTTCTTTCTACGATCTGGTGTGGCGATGACATAGTTGACATCACTGAGTTTCTTCTCCACGAAATAAGGACCACTAAACTTGGCTTGAAGAGGTTGCCCATGAACTGGTAGCAGAATCAAAACCTGATCTCCTGGCTGAAAGTGGCGTAACCTGGACTTCTTATCATACCAAGTCTTCATCTTCTCCTGAGCAGCTCCTAAATTCTCTCTCGCCAGCTGTAAAGCAGTGGACAGCCGTTCTTTGAACTTCATCACATACTCCAGCAGGTTGACGTCATCTTCCTCCGACAGCCAGCATTCCTTGAGTAACTTAAGGGGTCCTCTTACTTCATGGCCAAACAGTAGTTCAAAAGGTGAGAAGCTCAGTGATTCATTTGGAGATTCTCTTGCGGCAAATACAACGAATGGAAGACCTTTATCCCAGTCTTTCTGATGTTCCAAACAGTATTTCTTGAGCATCGATTTGAGTGTTTGATGATATCTCTCCAACGCTCCTTCGGTCTGGGGATGGTAAGCTGAAGACGTGATCTGGGTGATGCCCAACTCTTTCAGAGACTGCTTGAAAACATTTGACATGAAATTACTTCCTCGGTCTGACTGTACCTCCTTGGGCAGACCAAACTTTGTGAAGAACCCTAGCATTTCCTTAACCACGTTCTTTGCTGAGATATTTCTAAGTGGAATGGATTCAGGATAACGAGTAGCCATATCAATCAGGGTCAACACATAAGAAAATCCTGAAGAAGTCTTAGGAAGAGGGCCCACAATATCCACCAACACACGGGTGAAAGGCGCCTCAAAAGGAGGAATGGGAACTAGAGGTGCAACCTTTTCGGTCTGATTACACTTCCCCACAACTTGACAGGTGTGACAAGACTTACAATACCAGGAAACATCCCTGAAGATACCTGGCCAGTAGAAGTGTTTCAAAATGCGTGCCACAGTCTTCCTCACTCCAAGGTGTCCTGCCAAACTGGAATCATGAGCCACTCTAATGATATCCTGCCTACAAACACGAGGGATGACAACTTGATGTACAACCTCCCATTCACAGTCGGCTGATGCTGTTGGGGGTCTCCACTTCCTCATAAGTACTCCTGACTTTACATAATAACAAGTAGAAGCACCGGCTGACTCTTCTTCACTGTAAGCAGAGTTAGCTAGACCTTTCAACTCAGGGTCAGCAACCTGCAACTCAACCAACTCTTGACGAGACAAATTATCAACACTACGGGGTACTGCCTCATCTGGTGAGTGGTCCAAATTAGCAAGAAAAGTGTCAGCTAGGATAACATCATCATCATCATTATCCTCTAAATCACCAGTAACTTTAGACTTAGCCCTAGTGACAGCACATGCAGGGAACACATCAGGGACACCACAATCCTGGGCCGCAGCCACTGGCTCACTAGACAACTGAGGAGCTGGACACACTTGACTTCCACCAATATCATTTCCAAGTAAGAAAGTTACACCTGACATTGGGAGTGTCTCAACCAACCCAACCATAACGGAACCATTAACAAAACCAGACTCTAAATTCACTCTGCACAGAGGGACAGAGAAGTAATTATTCCCTACACCTTGTAAGATTACAGTTTCATCAGAGGAATTAACATTAGAGCCTAGAACACTGGTCAGCATAAGGGATTGGCAAGCACCTGTATCACGATATATTTTAACTGATTTCCTGTCATTACTGTCCAGAGGACTGACAAAACCATCAGACAGGAAATTAGCACATGAACTCTTGAGAGTGTCACCCACGTTACTGCTCAAAAGAGGAGCTCCATCATGAGAATTTAAGTTACCCCTCAAAGCAGGTTCAGTTAACTCAGTTAAAGAATTCTGGAAACTCTCAAGAGTGGACACTAGACCAATTGACTGAATATTTAAAGACTCCTTTTTGTTCACATCACGCTGTCTCCTGAAACATTTCTCCGTAGTATGACCAAGCTTACTACAATAAGTACATTTACTTTTCTGAAATCTAGAGGTGAAGCTGGTATTTACTTCCTGAGAAACATCATCTTTATTCTCTTTCCTGTTACCTGTACTCTGAGTAGAGGCAACGTACTTACTCTCAGCTTTCCCTTTTTCTTTAGAATATCTTTTGTGAGTGAGAACATATTCATCAGCTAAAACTGCAGCATCAGACAAATTATCTATTCTTTTCTCATCAAGATATAGGCTTATATCTTTATAAATACACCTCTTGAAGTCCTCCAGCAAAATCATCTGCTTAAATTTACCAAAATCAGAATCCACATTCTTAGAATTTAACCACTGTTCTAACAGATCTTCTTTGATTTTTGCATACTCAACATGGGATTGCTTATCTTGCTTGTAAGTTGTCCTAAATTTTACTCTATAGGCTTCAGGAACAAGCTCATAGGCCTTAAGAATCAAGCTCTTAACTACATCATAATTATCAGATTGATCCTGAGGCAAAGATGCATAAGTTACTTGAGCTTTACCGGTGAGAACAGTTTGAAGGAGTACTGGCCAATACTTTTTGGGCCAATTAAAACCTGTAGCTACCCTCTCAAACAACTGAAAATACTTTGTTAAATCAGATTCATTAAAAGGAGGGACAAGTTTAACATTTTTAGCCACATCAAAATCATCAGAGCTAGATGATCCAGTTCCACCTTGTTTCATGCGATACTCATGGTCTGCCTGAATCCTGGCAAGTTCAATTTGTGCCTGTATCTGTGCCTCGTGAATACGAGCCTGAGACTCCGCCTCCTTAGCATTTGCCTGAAATTCAGCCTCCTGAATACGAGCTTGAGACTCAGCCTCCTTAGCACGTGCTTGAAATTCAGCCTCCTTAACACAAGACTCCGCCTCCTTAGCCTGAGCCTCCTGCAGGGCTAGCTGTAACTTAGCTAATTCAATCTGCGTTTGCTCATTTGGAGGAGTTACATTAAACAAGCTTTCATTAATCATGTCAACAATTTGATCTTTAGAATGATGAGAGCGAACAGCAATTCCCAATTGTTGAGCAACAAGCTTAAGTTCATTCTTTGTTCTGTTTTCTACATCACACACTGTTTGCACATTTGACAAAAAATCTTTGGCTTCATCAAGTGTAGTAATAGTAGACATCATGAATAAATCACAGTCACAAAATATCAAGCAATATCCTTATGATAATATCCTGAATATCCTGATGGGAGGTCGCCAAATTTATGTTACGGAACAGAGAAAGATAATGTACACTTTAAGTGAGAATACTAAAAATCACTACTGTCCCGTAAAGTTCCAGGTTCAAAACAAAAGAGTTAGGTAAAATTACAAGTTAAAGTTTAATGCTCAAACTAACAACAAAACATTCAGGACTCATAAGGATAATGTAATGGCAAAAAACAGGTTAAATATATGGTTAACTGCAATAGCCTCTATTAACACGAAATTAGCAAGAGTAAATTTATCTAAGTCAGCCCTGATAAAATGAAAATACACTGGGTAATGCTCAGTTAATGCAAGATAAATTATTACAGATACAAACTATTATTAACAATTGGCTGACATGAAACTTTACATTAATCACAAAAGAACCTTACTAGGCCTACAAATTAACACCTTATGCTATACAGTACAAGAACTTATACTCAAATTACACAGCTGCTAGATGGTTGGAGACTTCCTGAGCACTCAATAATAACTGTACAGGGGAGGACAGAGATGTGAACAAAATGAGGAGCAGATCTAAGTGGCAATGATGCAGAGACTGAGCTCATTATATAGGGGCCAGTAGAGCTTGATACAACTTGTAAGAAGGACGCGCAAATGAAGCCATGGGGACAAAGAGCTGACAATCCCGCTCTGAACAATAGAAAGGACGACTTACTCTACTATAACGGTAGAAGGGGGGGACTGAGGCAGAACACGCTCGTGATCAAACAGGCAGCATACTGTGAGTTAAAATTACACAAAGGATGATGAAATCATAGGCTATGTAACAATATATATATATATATATATATATATATATATATATATATATATATATATACAGTTATTGAAATTTAATAATAATCTAGCACTCATTTCCAATTACTGCAATATCTCAGCAACTTTGATATTCTTCTCAAATATCGGATGATATTGATGGTTTCAGTAAAGCACTGTCTCAGATTAAAATCCCAGTTAACCCTTTAACTTTCAAGACTTTTAATTCCCATTTTAATAAAGACAAATAGCATTCCTTCAGCTGCCTTGTCCACAGGGAGCCCACCTATTAACCCACCCAGCCACAAAGTCTATCCATCCGAACACCCCCCACCCCACTGAGCCCTCTCTTCCCACCAACTCACCCCGTCCACTCACTCACCCACCAACCAACACCACCCATCCATCCACCCCGCTGGCCCACCAACCCACTTTGCACACCCACTACCCACCCACTCACCCATTTATTATTCTTCCCCGGCCACCCTATACACTGTGGAATGTACCTAATAGAATTCTCAATTAACGCACCCTTACGGCAGAGTTATTGCACACTCCACCTCTTAGGCCTTTATGAATTATTTTAATCTAAATAAGCTCGGATGATATTTGCCAAAATAAAATATTTAGGTCGATGCGACCGTCTATCTATCTATCTATTGCCAGACGTCTCAATCCCGTACGGGGTGGCCACAAACAAATCGCCTCCAAGTCGCCCTGTCCCCAGCCATTTCACTGCCCTGCTCCCAACTCACACCCCCCTCTCTCATATACCTCTCCACCCCATCTCTCCATCTCATCCTCGGCCTCCCCCTCCCTCTTCCCCCCTCCACCTCACTCACATACACTCTCTTCGTCAGTCTTTCACCCTCCATCCTCTCCACATGGCCAAACCACCACAGTGTGTTCCTCATAACGCTTCCTATCACATCCACATCAACACCACAACGCTCCTTTATATCCTCATTCGTCAGCCTGTCTCTCCATGTGACTCCACGTGCTCCTCTTAAATAACTCATTTCCACTGCTCTCACTCTTGACTTGTGTCCTTCCAACAACGTCCAAGCTTCACTTACGTACGTTAGAGCTGGTATCACAATACTGTCATGTAGTAACTTTTTCACTTCCATGCTCACTTCCCTGTTTCTTATCACTGCTTTCAAAGAACCAGCAACCTTTCTTCCCTGCTGTACCCTTTCAAACACATCACCCTCCAAAACTCCATCCTTACTCATCACACTACCCAAGGACTTAAACGTACTCACATTTTCCAATTCCTCACCATCCAACCTTGCTGTACATTCACTGACTTCACCTCTCTCAAAGACCATCACTTTATGCTTCCCTACATTCACCTTTAGATTCCGTTTCTTACACACTCTCTCAAATTCATCCACCAAGCCTTGCAGCTCCCCTTCGTCTTCACTCAACAACATAGTATCATCTGCAAACAACAGTACAGGGAGTTTCCAAACACTACGAGGGGTGATTAGAAAGAAATGACAGTGAGTCCATAATCTTTTATTAGCATGAAGAACTATCAAACTCTGACTCACATTCCTTCAAAGTTCTCCCCTCCAACCTCTATGCAGCGTTCCATTCTCTTTCTCCACTTCATGAAGCAAGCGTGGTACTCTGAAGACGGTATACTTCGGAGTTCTGAATTGACGGTCCGTGCCAAGTCTTGGATGCGATGAAATTGCTTCCCAGCGATGGCAGATTTAATTTTTGGAAACAACCAAAAGTCACAGGGAGACAGGTCAGGGGAGTAGGGTGGGTGGGGCGAGCAGAGTTATACCTTGTTGTTCCAGGTACTGCATAGTGAGGCGAGCTTTGTGGGGTGCAGCATTGTCGTGGTGCAGCAAAAGGCGAGACCGACGGCAGGTTGGTGCGGTGTTGGCCTTGTGTTCCAAGACTTGTGGAAGGACCTGGTCTGTGTAGTATTGGGCTGTGATAGTGGACTTTTCAGGCATCACATCCACGCATATTGGTCCTTGAGAATTGAAAAAGATGGTGAAAAGGTGCTTCCGGCTGCGAAATCCTTCCTTCAAAATCTGAGGTCGAGGGTCTTCATCGCCCAACCACACCATGTTTGACTGCTTGTCACGGGTTGTGAAGAATGAAATCCAACACTCATCTCCAGTAGCAACATCTGAGAACCGTTTTGGACCATTTGGTTCAAATTCAGCAAGCCAGACACGACAAATCCTCACCCGTTCAGCCTTTTGCTCATCAGTCAACAAATGGGGTATCCATCGACAACACTTCTTCCTCAGGTGTAATTGTTCATGCACGATGTCATATGCACTCCCATAACTGATATCAAGCTCCAAGGCTAAGAACCTAAGAGTTACAGTTGGATCCTCGTCAATGATGGACCGTGTACGGACAGTTGTTGCTTCGGTCACGGATGTCCGGGGTGTCCTGAGCGTTGTTCATCTTTCAATTCAGTTTTTCCTGCTGTGAAAGCACGAATCCAGCGGGAAACAGTTTCCAGGGAAGGAGTAGTGTCTGGATAAACTTGTAATAATTCCCCTCGAATCTCTGTTGCTTTCTTTCCCAGTTTCCACCTCGTAAAAATGTAGAACCTGCAGCCTTCTTTCGAGTAATCTATGTTTCTGGCCAGAGAGCAAAAACAAGAGTGAAGCATTCACTCACAACAATAAAACAAGAAAAGTTAGGCATACGGCGACAAGTTCAAACTCGTAAGGACAGGCAACTCTGCACTCTCCTTGCTCTCCTACCTCCCATCATTCAAGGTTTTCATGTTATAGCACAAACTGTCATTACTTTCTGATCACCCTTCGTATCCTCTCTCACCAGGACCACTCCAACATCCACTACCCTACCTTGTACCTCTTTTATTACCCCATCCGTGTACAGATTGAACAACCATGGAGACATGACACATCCCTGTTTCAAACCAACTTTCAAAGAGAAAAATTCACTTAGTTCACCATCCACACGCACTGCAGCCTTTGCACCATCGTAAATACTCTTCGCAGCATTCAACAACTTCCCATCTACTCCATATATTCTTAACACGTTCCACAATCCTTGTCTATCCACCCTGTCATATGCTTTCTCCAAATCCATGAAAGCCGCATACAACTTCTTTCCCTTCTCTATAAACTTTTCCACTAAAGATCTAAGAATGAATATCTAATCTACACAACCTTTTCCCTTCCTAAAGCCTCCCTGTTCTTCTCCAACTAATTTCTCTGTTCTTTCTCTAACTCTGTCAATAAGTATCCTACCATACACTAAGAAGACAAATGCCCCTATGATTACCACACACTTCTTTTTCCCCTTTTCCTTTGTACAAGGGAATAATTATACCTGACTTCCAATCCTCCGGGACTCTACCTTCCTCCCAGGCCAATCTGCACATCTCCCACATCCATTCTACTACTATCTCTCCCCCATGCTTCAGCATTTCACCACACACTTCATCAATTCCTGGGGCTTTCCCCGATTTAACTTTCTTCATTGCTTCCACAACTTCTATCCTACTGATTTCTTCCTGTCTTCTCACCTCCCTCCTTCTCCCAGCCATTCCCCAGCCACTTATACTCGCATTACTTCCATCCTCTATGTTCAACAATTCCTTAAAGTGTTCTCTCCATCTGCTCACTTTTTCTCCCTTCTCCACTAGTAATCTACCATTTTTATCTTTCACTCCCCTGCTAACTTCACTTCCACCCTGTCTTACTCTTTTCACCTCTCTCCAGAACATTTTCTTACAGTCCCTCCACTTTACACTCAAAGTCCTTCCAAATGCGACCGTGAGAGGTGTAATAAAGAAAATATATACACTCAAAGGCTGTTATGACTCAGGCGATTATAGCCTAAAAGATTTTAACTCAAATTAATTAGAAGAGTTGTCTCGACAATGAAACGATTAATATGGATGATTTGAGGCCACCATTACTGCTCTGATCATCACAACCCATCGGGCTCACTCCTTGCCATCCACCCCATCCATTTCCGCTGCTGATGTGAATGTCATCACATTTACGGCTGTATTATAGGTGGCATAGGAGGCCTCATACCATCTCATACTTAAGAATTTAGTTTGCTTAGTGCACCTTATCTTGTAGGGTATTTATATCTATTTAATGGCAACATAGTTTTTATCAATAGCATACAAGAGGGTAGTGAGCTGTACTGTGCAGAATTAATCGCTAAGAGAGAGTTGTTGTCATATTGACAATGCCTCGTATAAGACGACCTATAGTGCCTCGGCAATCAACCAACCTATATTCTCGGGCCTTAATTCGGGTTATGTGATTGGATGCTCACAGTCATCTCACCCACCTATCCAGTTTATGGTGTTGGGGATAGCTGTGTGAAAGTGGTTGGGTGACACAGAGGTAGGGTTGACTGATAAGTATATATAAGGATGGGTGGTAGATACATGGGATAAGATGAATAAATAATCTACGGTTCATTTGGAAGTCAATCTATAATCATACATTATTTTCAGTATCATTTATACTGTGGCGGTGTTGTCCTTATGTGATTAAAAAGTACCCATTTTACCAACAGAATTTCCCTGACAAAATATAATAATTACTACTTTTACACGTGTTATTCTCAAAGAGTTAAGAATTCCCGATAAAGCTGTTCATCGACCTACAAGGGCATTTAAGTAGCAGTAAGGCAAGGGAGGAAAAGACGACTATGGAAGCGTTAGGACAGGAAAACTAATATTCCTGTATATCTACGTTCATGCCCTGCTCCCCAGATCTACCTCCGTTTATTACTAACGCACAACTCTCCCGCCGCCCACCTTCCAGGCCAAAACATAAACAACGCTACAGATAGATTTTTAACAGTGCATAGTGGCATTTCAGGGGATTAGCCTGAAAATTTTATTAGATACTGTCTCAATGTTATTAGTCCTGCCTTCAGCCAAAACTCATGAACCTTCAGGCCCTTTCATTTTGTAACATTCCTTTTTTTTTTTTTTTTTTTTCCTGCTGCTACCAGACAATTTCCTTCAACTTTCCAAGAACTTTGGAACTTGAGAGATTAGCTGTCTTCCATTTACCCTTTCATTTCTCGAGGTCAGTCCTAAGTTGAACTACGTTGTCTGGAAATAGCAAGCATAAAATACAAAACACGTCACTAAATTCAGGGGATTAAACTACAGTATGTATTTCGGCACACACCATTGAATTGAGTGCTTCTCTTCCCAAAACCATCGTTTTTCATGACGAGTTATTTCCTTGTTATGACCTCAAATTAAAGATGGATTTTTTCGTACAAATTCAGAACCTGCGTAATGCTCAGTAATATCTCTTTACATAAACATACTTCCTCCACGCTGCCAGTCACATATTCACTTTCCTTTAAACAAAAGCGCTTGAGTTTTGTGACTGACTTATTAAAACTGTTTATCTTGTTTCGTCCTCTAGTCATTCAGTAATAGACATGATGAATGTATCAGTTTCGGCACAGTAATACATGATACATAATGTTACTGTTTATGAAGCATTCGATTTCATATAATTACTTATCATTCCGTCCTACACGTCCTACAACGCAGTTCTGTAATATACCGGTATTGTATAAGTCATATAATTCTGTGGCGAGGTATTGTTAATAGTCATTTCATAATGTTTGATATATTGTCGTGGACAATTTAATTCTGCGAGAAAGGGCGGGCTTTTGAGTATGATTTATAGTATCAGTATGAAGCTCGTTTTCGCGCATAACGAGCAAGTAATCTTTTTTAAAACTGTCTTCCATATTGTGTAGTATTATAGTGCGATAATGGTTTTGTGAATTATGAAATGCAAAATTTAACTGATCGACCTACAATCTACAGAAAATATCATTGCTTTAGCTTTATTAGGTAAAAAGTTGTTAACCTCTAAAAAGCGTGACGGCTGTCCGGGACGGGCTGGGTTAGGCCAGGCCTTTCATTGTAACCTTTCACTCATACACCAACAGTGAAATTCTCTTGCTCGCCGGAATTATGAAATAACGCTAATGGTCTTAAGGGGTGATAGCGTGGATAACGCCGGCGTATTTTAGTCACCACAGGGAAACGCCGAATGTAAGAGCACTACCACAGACAACGTAGTGGTGTGGATAGTTAATAAGGGTTTTTATTGCATATTACCTTCCCCCCCCCCACACACACACAGAGGTATACAGATAGACAGACATTCTAAAAGCAGCTGCGCCTGTCCGTGTGTGTGTGTGTGTGTGTGTGTGTGTACTTACCTACTTACCTAATTGTATCTTTACAGGAATGAGTCAAGCTCGTACTGTCCCGTGTCTTAAAGCATATTTATCGTACATATCCTTAAATTTGTGAATTGTTTTGGCACACACTATTTCATTCGGTAGTGCATTCCATTAATCAATTGCTCTGTTTGGGAAACTGAATTTCCTTACGTCTTTATCACCTCTCTTCTTATGCAGTTTTTTGCAGTGTCCTCTTGCTGATGCTTCTCCGTATGTTAAGTAATCATTTACGTCTATTTTCTCCTTCCCTGATATGCACTTATATAGCATTATCATGTCACCTCTTTTCCTTCTCTCCTGTAGTGTTGGTAGATTCAGTTTATTTAGTCTTTCTTCGTAGCTTAGGTCCCTTAAGCTTGGTATCCATCTTGTAGCGGCCCTTTGAACTTTTTCAATCTTGTCTATGTGCTTGTCTATGTGTGTGTGTGTGTGGGGGGTAAACCTGCAAGGCATTCTGCTGGTGGAGGTTGGTGGTTGGGTGGGAAGGCTAATGGGCAGATGGGCGAGTGTGCGGGAGGGATGGCCAGGGTGGTTGAGTGGGGCAGACAGGCAGAGTGGGGTGGGTAAGTGGGCAGGGATGGATGGGTGTGTGGGCAGAGGGGATAGATGGTTGGACAGGGTTGGCTGGGTGTGTGGGCAGGCTGGTATGGGTGGGTGAAGGGGCAGGGTGGCAGGTGCGAAAAATAGTTCCATGCTGTGAATAGGTCCAAAGTAGTAGTAGATCCATGTGGGAAAATAGGTTTATGGAAAATATCATCCCAAGGTTTAATAGGTTCAAGTAGGATCATAAGTCGAATGGATAATGATAAAGCCATATGAGAAATTATGTTCATGTGCAGATTTAGCGTGGAGAAGATGGGTCCATGTGGAAATATAGGCTTATGGTAAATAGGACCATGAGAAAAAGTATCTTTTGAGATATTTGGTTCATGGAGGAAAATATGCTCATGAAAAACAATTGGCCCATGTAAAAATAGGTCCATGAGGGGAAGGTAGGTTGACGGGATAAGTAGGTGCATTTTGCCTGTGGGAATGATAGGTCTATGGAATAAAATATGTTCATGAAAAAACAGGTCCTTAGAAAAAGCCATATCGTGAAAGTAGGTACATTTTTCATTTTTATAATAACTGAACAGAGGAAAGAAAAACTGAAAAAAAATCTATACACCTGATTACAGGTGTCCTCCATTCATAAAAAATATGTAACAGTTGGACTGAAGTTTGAGGGGAAAACCACTCTAGGGAAGCGAGTTCCAAGGAGATGCAATTCTGGGAATAAAAGAATTCTGATATGCAAGAGTTCTGCAATATGACAGTGTGACAGTCAAGTTATGAGCGCTACTAGATGCCCTTGTAGCAGGAGGGAAGGCGTGGAGAGGTGACACAATGGATGCAACTTCGTTTGAGCCTTTGCCATAGAGGTATCTGTAAAATAATGCAAGGATGGCAACCTTCCTTCTTACGTGTAGGGGAGGTAGTACATTTGTAATAGTAAGGTTATTAATAATTCTAATAGCTTTGTTCTGAATTTGGCAAGTTGTTTCAGTGCAACCTCAACACATCCATCCCAGAAGTGTATGCAATAATCCAGCTGAGAGTGCACATGACTCTTGTACATTATAGCTAACTGCTAGTCAGTAAAGAAGTTACGGACTCTGTACAATAATCCCAGTTTCTTTGAACCGGTTTTAGCAAGTGATCTAACATGAGAGGTCCAGCTGAGGTCATTGTTAAGTGAAACACCAAGAATTTCAAAACTTTTAGAGACAGGTATATTAGTAGCCTTAAAGGTAATATAGGAATCAGGCAATACCTGTCTATTAGTAAACTGTATATATTTGGTTTTCCTAGCAATAAATGGTAATGTATAAAATTACTTTGTCCCCATTCCGTGAGCTTAGAGAAGTCTTGATTTTTGTGAGTTAGAGATATTACAGTTTGTGAATGGGTGTTTATGTGTGAATGACTGTGAAGTGGTGAGTTATCTGAGTGAATGGGATTATAGGTGACAAATAAGAGATCATTAGTATGAATTAGGAATAGGGCTGGAGCCAGAACTGATCCTTGTGGCACGTCGGCACCACTCGAGTAGAAATTAGAATAAACATTATCTACTTTTATCTTTCTGTTGCTAATATATGAGGAAATCAGAGGAACAAAAGATGCTAGGCCATAACAAGCTAGTTTGGATGGCAGGGAACGGTGCAACACTCTGTCAAAAGCTTTAGAAATATCAAGGGCTACTGCATGAGTTTCTCCATGTTTGTCAGCTGTCTGATGTATGGCATGAGTCCGGGGACTGAGTATATCAACAGTGAATCTTTCATGGTAAAAACCATACCGTCTATCACAAATTATGTTGTTGGAGTCAAGACGTTTAATAATGTGATTAATAGTTACAATCTCAAATAATTTACCAAGAGACGTTATGATAGCTATTGGTCTGTAATCAGAGGGGTCAGAGGTAAAAATAGGTCTAAAAGAGGAATATCCCCATGAGCAAGGTCCATGGCTGAAATTGATACACAGGGGAAGCAGGTCATTGTGAGAAAAGAAGCCAAAGGGGGAAAATAATTCCATGAGGAAACTTTTTTCAATACGTAGCCGCAGACGGGTTAATGTCTATCTATCTATTGCCAGACGCCTCAATCCCGTTTGGGGTGGCCACAAACAAATCGCCTCCAAGTCGCCCTGTCCCCCGCCATTTCACTGCCCTGCTCCCAACTCACACCCCCCTTTCTCACATACCTCTCCACCTCATCCCTCCATCTCATCCTCGGCCTCCCCCTCCCTCTTCCCCCCTCCACCTCACTCACATACACTCTCTTCGTCAGTCTTTCAACTCCATCCTCTCCATATGGCCAAACCACATCAGTGTATTCCTCATAACGCTTCCTATCACATCCACATCCACACCACAACGCTCCTTTATATCCTCATTCGTCAGCCTGTCTCTCCATGTGACTCCACGTGCTCCTCTTAAATAATTCATTTCCACTGCTCTCACTCTTGACTTTTCTCCTTCCAACAACGTCCATGCTTCACTTCCATACGTTAGAGTTGGTATCACAATACTGTCATGTAGTAACTTTTTCACTTCCATGCTCACTTCCCTGTTTATTATCACTGCTTTCAAAGAACCAGCAACCTTTCTTCCCTGCTGTACCCTTTCAAGCACTTCACCCTCCAAACCTCCATCCTTACTCATCACACTACCCAAGGACTTAAACGTACTCACATTTTCCAATTCCTCACCATCCAACCTTGCTGAACATTCACTGACTTCACCTCTCTCAAAGACCATCACTTTACTCTTTCCTACATTCACCTTTAGATTCCGTTTCTTACACACTTTCTCAAACTCATCCACCAAGCCTTGCAGCTTCCCTTCATCTTCACTCAACAACACAGTATCATCTGCAAACAACAGTACAGGGAGTTTCCAAACACTATCCTCTCTCACCAGGACCACTCCAACATCCACTACCTTACCTTGTACCTCTTTTATTACCCCATCCATGTACAGACTGAACAACCATGGAGACATGACACATCCCTGTTTCAACAAAACCTTCAAAGAGAAAAATTCACTTAGTTCACCATCCACACGCACTGCAGCCTTAGCACCATCATACATACTCTTCACAGCATTCAACAACTTCCCATCTACTCCATATATTCTTAATACTTTCCATAATCCTTGTCTATCCACCCTGCCATATGCTTTCTCCAAATCCATGAAAGCCGCATACAACTTCTTTCCCTTCCCTAGAAACTTTTCCACTAAAGATCTAAGAATGAATATCTGATCTACACAACCTCTTCCCTTCCTAAAGCCTCCCTCTTCTTCTCCAACTAATTCCTCTGTTCTTTCTCTAACTCTGTCAATAAGTATCCTACCATACACTTTTCCTTTATACTAAGAAGACAAATGCCTCTATGATTACCACACACTTCTTTTCCCCTTTTCCTTCGTACAAGGGAATAATTTACCTGACTTCCAATCCTCCGGGACTCTACCTTCCTCCCAGGCCAATCTACACATCTTCCACATTCATTCTACTACTATCTCTCCCCCATGCTTCAGCATTTCACCACACACTCCATCAATTCCTGGGGCTTCCCAATTTAACTTTCTTCATTGCTTCCACAACTTCTATCCTACTGATTTCTTCCTGTCTTCTCACCTCCTTCCTTCTCCCAGCCATTCCCCAGCCACTTATACTCGCATTACTTCCATCCTGTATGTTCAACAATTCCTTAAAGTGTTCTCTCCATCTGCTCACTTTTTCTCCCTGCTCCACTAGTAATGTACCATTTTTATCTTTCACTCCCCTGCTAACCTCACTTCCACCCTGTCTTACTCTCTTCACCTCTTTCCAGAACATTTTCTTACAGTCCCTCTACTTGACACTCAAATTCCTTCCAAATTCCTCATCCACTCTCTTCTTACTCTCTCTTACTAATCTTTTCACCTCTCTCTTTCTACATATAACTCTCTTCCACCTCTCAACTTCTTCCACGCCCTTATTTCTCATCCATTCATTGTATTCTTTCTTCTTTTGTGCCACAGCCTGTCTCACCTCTTCAGTCCACCACGCTGTTCCTTGTACCCCCCTCCGTCTTCTCCTCCTCCCACACACCACATCACATGCTGCACATATTTCTTCTGTAAATATCCTGCACACTCCTTCCACGTCTCGCATCTGCTCCAATTCATATTTGCCCAATCGTTCCTCCACTTCTCTCTTATACTCTGCCTTTTTCTCATCCTCTTGTAACCTTGCCACTCTCCTTGCAACTACTCCTTCCTCTCGTCTTTCCCTTCTTCTATTTCTTCATCTTACTTGGATCCTAATTCTGACCACCACCAAGTAGTGGTCAGAAAGTCCACTCCCCCAACCTCTATAAACTCTTGCATCCATTACACATCTTCGGATCCTTTCATCCACACACACATAATCAATCATTGCCTTCCTTTCATTCAGTTCACCACCCACCCTTCTCATCATTCGCCATGTATACCTGTGGATCATTTTGTGCCTGAAGAGGGTATTGGCTATCACCAACCCCCTCTCAGCACAAATGTCCACTAACGCACTGCCATTCTCATCTATCTCAGCAGGCACACCCCACTCATCAACTGTTCTATACACCTTCACATTCCCTACTTTACCATTCATATCACCGATCATTCCTTCCAAACTTTTCCATGCACACTTCCACATTTGTCCAGAACTCTTCTCTCACACTGCTAGCACGATCTTGCGTTGGCGCATACACACACACACAACCACCCACATTTGTGTTCCAACTTTCAACCTTACCCACACAATCCTTGACCCTACTGATCCATACTGTCTTATGCTCTTCCTCCATCTTTTACTCACAACTATACATACTCCTTCCTTTGCCCTCTCATTCTCACCTACTCCTGCACATATACTCCATCCATACTCCCATCCTCTCACACTTTCTCCTCACCATTTTGTTTCAGTTATTCCACATACATCCACTTTCGCACCCTCAAGCACCTGGACAATCTCTCTCTCTTTCACCTCATCATTCGCTCCTCTTACATTCCATGTTGCCATTACCAAGTCCTTTGTCCGGTCCTGGGTCGTCATCGTTTGGTCAGTCCTTGTCCGAGGCTTCTTGTTTGTCTTTTTAGTTAGTTGTTTTCCGGGGAGGGGCACTAACCGTCCGCCAACCCTTTTAGTCGCCTTTTACGACAAGCAGGGATACTGGGGGAGTTAATGTGCTGGTAACAAATAAAACTGTCAGATTACCCTTGCAGATACAATTACCTGGTACTATGTTTGTCTGGTAAGGTTGACTAGACGTATAGGAACTGCTGCGTGTAAAGTGCGTTACCATGTACATTATGACATGTTTTTCTCCCGTTACAGCCCGCGGAAAAATGTCGCAGGCTGGCTCAGGATGTGGCGGTGGCGAGACGTTCTGTGACACCGAACACACTCCTCAGCCTCCTCCTTGCTCATCAGGAAAGGCTTCACATCCTGTTCAGGAACCTTATGCTTTAACCCTAATGAACTCACCTTGTGTAAATGACTGCTTGCCTTCACTCGTAGAGCTACCACAAACTCCCAAGTCAAGGTCTGAACTGAATATCACAAAACCCAAATTATTTCTGAGAACAAAAAATTGCTACTGAGACTTCGTAAGCCTACACATTGGTTAACAACCTTGATAAACACGAACACTGACTCACTGATTACCTCCTTCAGTCGTACACCCCTACCTGCTGAAGTCCTACTAACATGGTCACTCTTCACACACCCATATTAATTTCCTCTACATACCTGTACTCACTGCAGTCTGACCAGGTATGTGTCATGGTTAAAGTTTATTTCACTGCTTGTGTTAATTTTCTCCCACACTTCTATGGCAGCCCCTCTTAGGCGTGTATTTATAGGCCTAATATGGTGTGAGTGTTGATATTATGTTGAAACAGTATCTTTCGTTGGTGACAGTGCACGTAGTTTTGTTTGGCACTCGCTGTAGTTTGTGCGTTAGATTTGTTGAGGCCGAGTGGGTGAGGATTGGTAAACAGTCTAGTGCCGGGAGCATCACTGTTTTAACGAAATGGAGTTAGGCCTACCCAATCTCACCTCAATCCCATTACGATTCAGACAACATTTTACTCTCTTGTTATACCTTCCCCCCAATATCGGCCCTACTTCGGGTCACGTGCTTGTTGGCTTACGAAAATTTGTAATAACTCTTCCACAACGATTAATGGAACACAGTATAGCTCAATTTTTATGTGTGTGTGTGTGTGTGTGTGTGTGTGTGTGTGTGTGTGTGTGTGTGTGTGTTCTTACCTAATTGTATCTCTACAGGAATGAGTCAAGCTCGTACTGTCCCGTGTATTAAACCCTTTTTATCATACATATCCTTAAATTTGTGAATAGTTTTGGCACACACTGTTTCATGCGGTAGTGCATTCCACTGATTAATTGCCCTGTTTGGGAAACTGAATTTGATTATGTCTTTATCGCCTCCCTTTCTATGTAGTTTTTTGCAGTGTCCTCTTGCTGATGCTTCCCCATAGGTTAAATATTCATTTATGTTTATTTACTCTTTCCCTGAGATGCATTTATAGAGCATAATCATGTCTCCTCTTTTCCTTCTCTCATGTACTGTTGGTAGATTCACTTTTTCTAGTCTTTCTTCGTAGCTTAGATCCCTTAAGCTTGGTATTCATCTTGTAGCTGCCCTTTGTTACGTTTTCAATCTTATCTACGTGTTTTTTGCGATGAGGATTCCAGATTACTGATGCATACTCCGAGTTGGTCTGATGAATGATGTTATTATCTTTCTCAGCGTATGCGAATGCTATTCTCATATTAGCAAGCAATGTATACATGTTACGCACCTTCTCACTAGTGTGGTCATCAGGAGATAGCCTGTTACTGAAAATCACTCCTAGGTCCTTTTCCCTTTCTGACATGTATAGGGTTGATCTTCCTAACTTATAATGTCAATCTGGTCTATTCTCACTGTAGTAACTGAAATGAAACTTAACAAATTAATCACTGGTCTAGCCGAGATTCGATCTCGGACCCCCGCGCATCATACGCGCGCACGTTACCACTGAGCCAAAGAGAGGATCCTTCCTTTGCCTCTAAGCAACGCGGGCTTTTATACACCCCATTACATCCCTCTTTTCTCCCCTTGGTGATTAATTTGGTGAGTTTCGAACACACAAGGTAGCGTAAGCACCGGAGGCCACCATGGGGAGGCTGCGGACCACACGGAAACAGCTCATCCCCGGGATGTAAGGACAGGGATGTCAGCTATATATATATATATATATATATATATATATATATATCTATATATATATAGAGTGAGAGAGAGAGAGAGAGAGAGAGAGAGAGAGAGATACAATATATATATATATATATATATATATATCCACCTCATCTCGCCAAAGCGTGGGAAGGAGGGGCTGGTCAAGTAGTGGTGAGGTGGGCGCTGTTACACTCCGTGCCAGCCAACTCCTCCTTAGGGCTGTATCGTCTCAGCCACCATCGGAGACTCACGGAAGGTCACTGTGAAGATTGCGAATAAATATGAATATTCCGTGTGACATCGATCACTATCTGAGGGAAAAAAAAAAAAAAAAAAAAAAACGTTTCTGTATTTTTTTACACTCCTTAATTCCATTCAGTATGGCCACAAACTAATCGCCTCCACGTCGCTCTGTCCTCTGCCATTAGACTGCCCTCCCTCCAATTCCTACCTCCATTTCTTATAAACTATTGTTTCTCCACTTCATCTTTCCATTTCATCCTGTGTCCCCCTCCCCACTTCATTCACTCCTCCACCTCACACGCATATAGGCTACTCCTAGTCTGTCTCTCATTCTCCATCCTTTCCACTTGGCCGGAGAAAAATAAACAGATTATTAGAGGTGACTTCGTCCTCTTTTCAGTTTAACGGCCTAAAATTGTCATCTCTCCGTCTTGAGTGCTGAGTTGAAACAGTAGATTAGCACAAGAATTTTATATTAGTCATAGAGATGTGCAATGAAAAGGATATAGAGCCGTATAGTTTTCCGCCACTGAGCTACGAGAAATAAGCTGTACAAGGACGAAGATCTGAGCCAAGTTAAACTGAAAGATTATACGAGTGAAACTACGGGCAAATTAGCTAGCGTGGAGCAGGTACCGTTGGTTGTAGTCTCCTATGTTAACCACTCCAGTGACAATTTTGACTTCATTTTTGCTTTCTGTAGTCCGGATTCTTGTTCTCCCCTTGTCCTGCTCGCTACTTCTAATATTCTTCTGTTGGCTAATATTCCCGTAATGAGAACCTTGTTGTGCTCTTCTGCCAACGGATTATTTTTCTGTTAGTTAAAATTCGTGCGATAAGAAGCTTGATGTGATCTGCCAAAGGATTATTCCTCTGTTGGCTGATATTCCTGTAATGAGAAAGTTGGTGTGATCTTCTGCCAACGGATTATTCCTCTGTTGGCTAATATTCCTGTAATGAGAAACTTGGTGTGATCTTCTGCCAACGGAATAATCTTCTGTTGATTAATTTTCCTGTGATGAGAAGTTTGGTGCGCTCTTCTGGCAACGGACTAGTCTCTTTGATATGATGTGTTAGGGTGGAAAGTGTCCCTCTGTCCAAACTGTGAAATAGACGGAGTGGACTAGTAGGTGATTTTCTGTCCTTGATTATACTGTCTTAATTATTCTACATTTAGTGTCTTTCCGTTATTCATTCAGGTTTATTTTAAGCATGATATTCCATAAGAATTATACTGAAGAGAATGAAGCTTTGATGTTTACTGTTTATTTACATGGTGATTTAGAAGAAAATTAATCTGCCGAGTTTCTCATAAATAACAGGAAATCTTAGAACTCCTGTGTATTTGATCTGCTGAAATCATATACATAAGTTTATATTATAGATAGATATATCCACTAGCACTATGTATCCATTCGTTTACTACAGTAAAACTGTATAATAAACATATTTTCAAGATAAATTTTTATTAATTCCTTGAGCGGACTGCTGTAAAGTTACTATATTATTACTGGAAAGCATCACGTTGAACTTGTTAGTGTTGTGCCAGGCCTGGTGGTAAAAATTTACGACTTGGGTTACTGCCCAGCAGCTTGATGATTTCTCCAAATTGTTGCAGCCTACGTTAAATCCTCAGCATACAGCGGCATATGCATGTTTCCTGCTACCACAGACAACAGCTCATCCATGAGTGAGTTTGGCAACACCTGATATTCATCTGACAAACCAGAGGCCTCTCTAGAACTTAATGAAGTCGTCGAGTAGTGGCAAAAATAAAACACAAAAGATGTCATCATGAAAGAGTGTAAAATGCAAAATACACTGCTGAGGAATACTGCTAAAAAGCTTCCTATTGCGACAAGAACAGGAGCATATACCCTGCTGCCAAAGGAGAGATGAAAACACCTTTTGTAAAACACGTTCACTTCAGTAACGTCCTTTTTGTATTGTTTTTGTTGTCTTCAGACTGGTGTGTTCAGCATCGGAGAAAATTTCTGAACTGAACGAGATAGATATACTGTAGTCTTCACTGACCCTCTCGTAAGTTGAATATAACCGTCTGGAGATAACAAGGACAAATGACAAAAGACGTCACTGTATTGAAGAGCTTATCACTTTATTTTGATTGTTACTCGAAATTATTTTCGTTATGCTATCAAGATTAAATCTTTCTTATCCACACACTTAACATCAGTGATACAAGTTGTCATTAACACACAAGTTCCTGTCACACTCAGATGAATAAAATTATTTCACGTTACTTGGAAAGAAACAAAGAACTCTCTTGAACATATTACGATTAACGGTAACAACAGTAATACGTTCACGCAGAGGAAGCCTAATGGAAGTATTCTTGGCTACGAAGCTGCAGGCCCCGTAGTTGCTGGGTTTGCATTACGATTCCAAAAACGCGAGTACCACTCGACGCGTGTGTCAATCCGTCTTTTGGAAGTCGGTAGACAAAATGAGTTTCTATCTTAACGCCTTAGGATGGTAACTATAACCTGGATGATGGACAGGCCTTCTATCCCAGGAAAGTGGTTGATTACTGACCTTAAATTCAGAGATATAAATGATGGAGATGAGCACCTCGAATAAGCGCCTCATGACGTCTGCCCCGCACCCTTAACGTACCAACGTATAATTCACTCTCGGTTGAATAAAATCATATGCGTAAGCTGCAACATACCACTAGAGTTGTCCAGCATTCACCTATTTTCCCTCAGGGGTCTGTCAACGCACTGACAAATTTCCCCATATGGATCTATTACCATCATGAACTATTTGCCCATGGAGATATTTCCTTATGAACCTGTTTTTCTCATGGATCTATTTTTTAGTGGACCTATTTTCGCCATGGACCTATTTTTCACCATGTGCCTATTTTTCTCCATTGTCATATTTTGCATCCATGAACCTATTTTGCCTCTCAGACCAGCTTCCCCATTGGACATTATTTCACCATGGACATAACTATACTCACAGGCCTCTTCTGCCCCCAACAGAAAACACTAAATCCACACACAGACTTACAGTGTCCTCTCAAATGGACCTATTTCTCACAGGGCCTATTTTATCCCAGAGTTTTATTTTTTTCCATGAACTTATTTTTATCCACTGGGCCCATGTATATATTTGGACCTATTTCCCCAGGGACATAGTTCTCATGGACCAATTCCTACCACGGACCTATTCACACCACGAACCTCGTCCCCATGAACCTATTTTCCCATTACCCACCCTGTCATCCTGCCCAGTCACCTTACCCAATTCCTTACCTCCCCCCCCCCTGCAAACCCTGCCCACCTCAGTAATCCTACCCACAGTCTTGCCCTCTTACCCCACCCCACCCACACTTCCCTCCCAACCACCCAGCCCACCAATCCCAATCACCCTGCCAACCCCAACCCGGTCGCATACTTCCTTTCTGTAAGCATATTCTTCTCACCACCGGGAACCCTCAGCCAGGAAGTACGTTCGACCCGTCGTTGTAAAACTAACCATAGATTATTCTCGAAAATATGTTCAATGTGTTTCCCAGCAAAATTAGTCTTTCTAATCAATCCCGCCAGGGCTGCTTAGCTGAATTGGCTGGCTGTGGTACTGAGACAAATACCCATACAGAACGGAAATATGCAACCCGGTCATCCCCAACCCACCCAGCCCAACCCATTCAGTTAACCACCCCACCAACCCATTCAGTTAACCACCCCACCAACCCCACTCACCCTTCCCATCCCATCCAGCAGACCACGAACTCACGACCTGGCAACCAACCTTCACCACCAGATGACTTTCAATTTTACACACACACACACACACACACACACACACACACACACACACACACACACACACACACAAATATAGGTGAACATGGTAAATGAATGTGTGAGATAGTGGGATGTAGAGATTCGGGAGGCTGGGGAATCGAAATGGGGTAAGTTTGGAGTGACGAAATGATAAGGGTTTGGCATTCCTCCTATTAATGGTGACAGCATTAACACTCTCAGGCTGCTGTATCACTCAGCTGAATAAAATCCTCTCACGTTAGCTGGAAGAAAATACTAAAGCTGTCCCGGCCGTGAGGGGGTTAAATATTGAAGATATTATAAACATTACATGTGTGTGTGTGTGTGTGTGTGTGTGTGTGTGTGTGTGTGTCCGGCTCTGGGCACATACCTGATAACTCACTCTCTGAAGCCCATCATCCCTCCTACAAGACATACACCTTCACGTGTCACTACTTCAGCACTGATACCCACAGTCCGTATAGATTACATGGTATGAAGTGTCTTGTTCAGGACCGGTGTAATGATATCAGTAGGGGTGTTATTATACTCGTATATGGGGTGAGTGGGAATATGAAATAAGGAGTCAAATGATATGGTTATCATTAAATAAGCATTAAGCATGCGTTATAAATACGGGCTTAGTTAACTGCTCTCATCAAGTTTTAAATATACGAGTACAGTGGCCTCGCACAGTGCGCGAGAGATTGGGCGGTGCACGAGCTCGCGCACTGGGAATTCGCGTACTAGGAATACATAATCTTATGGGAATAATTACATATGGGTGGTACCCCCTCATACCTGGACATTTTTTGGACCTTAGAGACATAATAAAGGTCATATGTTTCAGACATTGTACTAAAGCTATAGCTACAATAACAAAAATATGGGTAGTCACCTTAACAACAGTAGACAACAGGCCTGATGACCTTAAATAACAGGGGTTCCGAGGCGCGGCAACACTTACAGTGCCACACTCCCCACCGCACCTCCCACCACACCAACACTTCCCTCCGCAGACTCCTCTTGATCACCTTCCCCAGGAGCATACAAGTCACTCACTTCGGCCATAAACCCTTCAAAGTCCAATGCTGACATTTCTGACATTGCATCCTCTTCATCCTCAACAGGATCAGGAGCAGACGATGTCGATGGTTCCGCTATTTCACCAACTTGAGCCCGCTGTGTGTAGCTTGTTATGAGCGTCTGTCTTCTCCTGTTTATTTCTTCCCTGTGCCTGTCTGTGTAGAAACGGAAGAGTTTGTCGATACCAACCAGAAGTTCCTCCATTCTTAGGTTGCTCACTTCCTGTGCCTTCACCTCTTCCTTGAGCTTATCCATGGCAACAAGGATCTTGCTAATGTTTGACATACACAGCTCAGTCCTGCCTTCCATCACACTAGGCTGCTCAACTTGAATCTGTCTGGCGTCGGGCTCTGCGTCAGCCTCATCTATCCGTTGCAACACTACCTCGGGAGGGTGTTCCTCAGTAGCAGTGTGCACTTCTTGTATGTCCGCCAATGTAACGTCCTCGAAACCTGGTACAGCTTGTGCTGCTGTCAATGTTGCTGCCTCAGCATCGGCCAGTGGTTGAATGGCCGTCTCCTGGGTGATGCACAGGTGAGGCAAGAGCATTCGCCACGCATGGTTCACCGTTGCAGGTGTAATCTGGTGCCAGGCTTGAAGGAGAAATTCAACTGCGTCCTTCACCATAAAGTTATGCCAAAATGCCTCAACAGTCATGGCATCTGTGATAGGTCGGGATAGAGGTGCTGGTGGAGATGGAACGGGAGCAGATGCCTCATCAAGGTCTTCGTCGTGATCTTGTAGGGCATGGAGCTCCTCTTGTGTGTCGGTCTTCCTGCGTAGGTAGTCGTACACTTCCTTATGGTAGAAATGCTTCACTGTGGCGATTAGTTCTTGATCGAGTGACCCCATTAGTGACGTTGTGCGGGGTGGCAGAAACACAACACGACCATACTTGTGAAGATCTTCCAGGTATGGAGGGTGACTTGGTGCGTTATCAAGCATAAGGAGCATCTTAAATGGAATGCCCAGTTCCCGACACTTGGCTCTCGCATCAGGGACACATCGCCTCGTTAACCAGTCTGCCATAATGTTCCCAGTCATCCAACCATTTATGGACTTATACCAATATACACCACTTGCATCCATGTTCGTGAGGTTTTTGTAGCACCTTGGATGTGAAGCTGTGTGTACAACAACTGGCCTCATCTTGTGGCTCCCAGACAGGTTTACAGCGAACATTACCGTCATCTTACACTTCTGAGCTTGCGACCAGGGGCTTGTTTCTGTCTTTTAGCAATGTAAGTTGATTTTGGCATGGCCTTGTAATATAAGGACGTTTCATCGATATTGTAGATCTGGTCCTTGGTGTACTGTCCCTCTTCAATAATAGTTTTAAATATTGCAGGATAGTCTCTCGTGGCCAGCTCGTTGGTAGAGGCACGTTCACCAGACAATTTCACGTAACGGAGTTCCTTGCTCTTGAGAAAACGGTCCAGCCATCCAACCAATGCCCTGAACGGTTTTTCCACTTTTAACCTTCGAGATGCAGCCTTGTAAAAGAGCTGGGCTTGGTTCCGAATAAATCTTCCATTGAGTGGAACACCTTCTTTTTCTTTCCGCATAATGAAGGTGGCAAGACAGCGCTCCATTAATATCATAGCATGATTTCCTACCTGCGAACGGCCGTCTAGGTCAGAGGCACCGTACGTCTTCACTACAGCCTTTATGGCTTCACGGTTCTTCCACACAGTTCTCACTGTAGATTCAGCCAGTCCCAGGGTTCTCCCGATAGCCGTGTTTCCTTGACCCTCCTCCTTCATCTTAATTATCTTTAACTTGGTGGCGTACGTCAGAAGTTTCTTTACTCTTGGGGTTGGAGCCATGGTGCAGCAAAGTAAAGGCAGCACAAAAAACACCACACATTGTACACGACAGGTTAGCTGTAGAGAGCGGATCCACACAGTGCACGAGCTGGGACTGTTATGGCGCGCCCGCTCCCTTGTACCCCAAGCTGCGCAGTAGAATGACCAGGAATTTCTGCGCATCAACATGACGACACGTGAAGCGCTCTGTGAGGGGTGGTTGTGCACTAGTAGAAAATGGCATTTTTGAGCCACTCCTTGCCTCTGCCTCGCGTTCTGTGCGGTAAACTCGCGCATTAAAAGGTTTTTGGTTATGATTTTTGGTCACTCGTGCACAAGGCGAATCGCGCACTGCGGTGATGCGCACTGTGTGAGCCCACTGTACTTGTATCGTGTAACAGAGAGAGAGAGAGAGAGAGAGACTAAAGCAGGTGTTCTTAAAGTAGTGCCTTGATACCCCCTAGGGGTATCGAAAAGGCTTCTTGGGGGTACCCAGAAAGGTATCCGGAAAAAAAAAAAAGTTTCGTGTATGGTAACTACGACTAACTAATCTTGGTGAAAATATAAATAAAGGAATCTATAGAACTGAACTATTTGTTCATAGCCATTCTCTCATTTTTTTTTTCTTTTACAGTAAACTGAAAGTGGAAGGAGTAACAATATTAGAGACGGGATATCGGGTTGACTCGCAATTGAATGTGGAGGTATCGGGGCTGAAAAATTTTAAGAACCACAGGACTAAAGGAATGTGATAAACTGATAAGAACTTGGGTCCAAGTCACAGACTATTGTCACATCACGCCATCATTTCGATGACGCAATTTTGTATTATCACCATATATATATATATATATATATATATATATATATATATATATATATTTATAGCTTTAAGTACAGCTCTTGTGCTAATGAGATCAATAAAACAGATGCCTAATCACCCCAGTTCGAAAAAATATATATCCAGAGCTGATTTAAGTCGTTTGAAGATGGTAAGAATAATATATATGTTATCGGAGTGCACGGGTCCATGGAAATTTTGAGACGAAATACGAAAATGGTAACCCTTTATACTGCCATGTTCAACTGCAGTCGACGAAAATAATAATAATAATAATAATAATAATAATAATAATGCCACATTTGACGACAAACTACTTATTTTAAAAATGTTTACCCTTAACCCCTGACGTCCTTAGTTTTCTCTGGAAGTTCTGGAACGGAAGAGATTGGAATGGCGCCGCTGTCAAGTGGCAACCATTGACACTGAAATGTAAACAAAACTCAGCTGACGCAGACCTAAACAACCCACAAGAGGCCGTGTTGTGTTTAATGAGCTGTGCACAGAAACTGTAAGTGTTCACACACACACACACACACACACATACAAACTAATAGAAAATGAAGGATGAAAGTTCAGTGCATAGGGCAGTACGAACATGATGCAGAATTCTGTGTGACCCTTGAAAGAAATGTTGGTACTACAGCTGCGGATAACAAGTATGCCGAGCAGTGGTGTGGAAGCACTACAGGGGCATGACATGTAAAAAATTTATGAAATAGTGTCATCTGAGAAGTACTGGAATGGATACTGAAGAATAAGGCCAGCAAGAAGGTAAGAAATATCATGTTGTTTTGCACAAAATGTAAAGCAACAGTGATATTTATATTGGATTCGGATTCCATGAGAGATCTAAAGAAAATGAAAAGATGAAGACTGAGATAATATAAGCAGACGCAGACTTAGTTGGAGGGGAAAGAAATAAACAGATGAAGATTGAATTCGAGGATATAAAGAAAAAAAAAGAAAAACATGTAGACTGAGTTGTATGATGTACAGCAAGAATATAAACAGATGAAATGAAACGGATATAGTCCTACTTTTAGCTCTTTTGTTTGTTTTTTGTATTGTTTTTCACCATACACTTCACTGGGTTGATTAAATATTGCAAAAGAAAATGTCGAAATTATTATTATTATTATTATTATTAAACTAACATCATCTGTCCCAGTAAGCGATATTTTATTAAGAGACCGAGGTGCTTTGGTGAGCGTTGGACGCAATTTGTTTTTGCGCATAGCAAGTAGTGGCATCTGAGTGCGTTCTAACCTCTTCCTTGTCAGCTGAATGAGGTTAGTCAGTGTTTTAGATCGCGTTTCCTATAACTGCAACGTAAGATGAAATCACATGGTACAAAACGCCAGAAAAATCATAAGGTAAATACTGACCAATGAAAATGTTGGAAGAAACTCTTGGGAATGAAGGCAGAGTGCAGACGTTAGTAAAGAAATTAAGAACGACGTATCTACTGCCGGGACATTTTTTAATTGAGTTTGAGAAAATGTGAAGGAAGATTTAGAATTAAGGACAAAGAATGAATAAAAGTAGTAATTTGTGGAACGAGAGAAAGGTGAAGATGAATAAACAGTGTTGAATGAGGATCATACAAAATATATGGATCTGCTACATTACGGAGGCAAAGTGAAGATATATCAGATACTGCTTGAGATGGATTTGGAAATATATGAATTTCACCTGACATGGAAGAAAAAGGGGGAAAATAAGAAACGTAGATAAAAACTGAAACGGAATTAACAGTAAGACAGTATAGTAAAAGTACTGTTCAGTACGAACGTTAGATTTTTAAGTCGAATCATTTCTATACCATTACAGAGAGAGAGAGGGAGAGAGAGTCGATGGTTAAAAGGATAATATATTCGACATATTTTATATTTTTCAAACAATACCACTGTATACATATGTATAATCCCCGCATCCGCCACATGAAGTACTGGAAGTTGGTAGTGATAAGCTGTGATGACAAACAAGTGAGTCACACAAACGCGTACCGTTCACGTCCGTAGTCCGTCCCGCTTAGGCATCTGCTCAGAGCGGGGTTGATCAGTACAGGGAGCCAGTGTTGCCACTTCTACAGATTTATCTGTAGATCTACAGATTTTTTTTTAACAATTTCAGATTGTCAGATTTTGGTTGATAAAGAGGCTTAATCTACAGATTTTCAGTTTGGAAGACATTTTCAATATATAAACAGACTTTGCTTCCTTTGTGGATAAGAAGAAACTTACCAAATATAAATATTACTTCTGCCTATTGAGAATTTTTTTAAAGTTCCACACTAAGACAATATTTAACATGCTGTGTAATCTACCACCTCCACTGGGAGCTGCTATGTAAAACAACTGCTACATTTTTATATCAGGGGAGAAAATATAATGTATTTCACCAGGAAATAGATTATATTTGCTCTAATTCAGGCATGGATCCTCTATGATAATGAGTTAATATGAATGATTGAATTCGACTTGCCATCACTCAGCGAAGATAATACACCCCTTTTCCAGTTTAGCTTATGACCTCTTTTCCCACTACAACTCAAAACTCACTCTGGAAGCCTTGGATGTGGGTCCCCTGCCTGCCTAGGACCAGTGTTGCCACTCCAGAATTTAAAAAGAACCAAGATTGCACCTCAGAAAACTCCAAGATTGACCTAAAAAAACCAAGATGTTCATTTTCACCGTACCAGAACATTTACCTTGTGTTAAAGTCTCGAAAATATGTATATACTTTCAATGTCTTACCTGGGATTTATACAGTATGTATTTAATGCATGTATACTTGTAGTGGAAGTTCTTCCGAATCACTGCTGGCATCTTCTGGGTGCAGAGTTGCCACTTCTGACTTGGAACACCTCTCTGTATAGCGCTGGTGACATTTTCCACTTTTCATGTCACTTAGTAGAGATTTAGATGGATTCCAATTGCAGGAAGACCCTCCCTGCCGAGCGACTGCTTGCTTTGCAAGCAAACGGTTTGCAACAGTTTCGGTTAATAACCTGTTAGAATGTTTGGTTTTAACAATGTTTATCTTAGAAAACATCCGCTCAACTGCAGCAGATGAATGTGGCAAGGCCAATAAATCTCGCATGAATGTTGCAATAGTAGAAAACTTTGCTTCATTGTTTCCATTTCCATCTTTTACTTCAAGTAATTCTTGCCAAAAAGAGGTTGGTGACAGGTTCAAATTTTGAAGACTAGCCCTGGCATGCAACAGATCTTGCCACTGCTCTTGTAAGTCATCAAGGTCTGGCTCTTTCACGAGTGTGGGGAAATGAACAGCCAATTGTACAATTGATTTAGCATTTTGCAGCGGAGATAGAGCAACTTTTGGATCAATAATAGTAAGCTGTGCTAGGACACCATCTTCTTCTAGGGGAAATCTCTTCCTTATCTGCACACACAGTTCTACTAAAACCTTCTGACAGTCAACAAGGAACCTTTTTTTACTTTCACCAAGTGGTTCTTTCAGTAGCAAAGATTGACATCTTCCACCAAGATTTATACTGTCCATGTCAAGGTATACTGATACATCATGAGGGTTAATCACAGACAGCTTTTGACTCTCTAACACTTCATGGTTAACAAACATACTAAGGATGCTTCGATATTCATCAGCAATCGAAGAGTAGAGTGTGCTAAGCCTAAAGTATTCTGCTTGGAATTCTTTGTTCATTTTATCCACTTTTCCAAGAATGTAGTTCAGGAATAACAACATGTGTCTAGTTCCCCGATTTGCCATAGTTTTATATATTTGTGATGCCCCATCAACTTGATCTGAAGTAGATTCCGATTGAAAAAATAGCAGGAGGGCATCCCACTGCTCCAGCACTCGTGATATTACTTGACCTCTTGATAACCACCGAGTCTGTGAAAGTTTTATCATCTTATGCTTGGGACTCTGAACGACCTCTTGAATCAGTTCAAATTGATGCTGACGCTTACTACTTCGTGAAAAGTAACAGCAAACGTCCTTGAGGAAGGTTTCAAGGAAGGACGGCAAATGCGCACATGCATGGTTAGCACACAGTGCGAAAGAATGGCATACACAACCAAGAATGAATACAGATGGTATATCTCTCTTCAAGAGTGCCTGAAATCCATTGCGTACACCCATCATTGTAGAGCAATTATCGCTGGCAAAACCAATAATGTTTGTAAGTGGTATGTCTTTGCTTTGAAACAGTTTTTTTTTACAGCCTTGTACAGACCCTCTGCACTGGCATCTTCAACTTCCAGAATGTCTAATAACGCATCTGTCACTTTGCACTTGTTTTTGTCAAAGTATCTTACCATGACTGCAAGTATCTGCGCCACTGATACGTCGGTGCTTTCGTCAATAATTAAAGAAAACTTATTCTTCTTGCAGATTTCTGCAATTTATTTGCGTTCTTCCCATGCTAGTCCATCCTGCATCACATATGAGGCCTTTGTTTTTTTCATAGTCATTTTCTTGGCAGTGTCACATTCGGGAAACATCCTTTTCATTACCTCAATTAGATGATCTGCTTGGGAAAATGCCATTCCATGTTCTGCCATATATGCAGACAACAATAACTCTGCATTATGCACTTTATTCTGCGAATCTTCCACTGGTTTCTTCATGAATTGTTGAATATTCACACATTTTTTCTTTGATTCATAGTTTTTCACATGCTTAGATGTAGCTTTGTGGTTCATTAACCCAGTTCTGTTGCAATTCTTCAACTTCGAATCACAAACTTTGCAATGTACTACATATTTATCATTTGGAGCCTGCTTAATCCAGTCTTTTAACTCAGGGTCAGTTAACCACTCACTATTAAATGGTTGGTGGTACCACAACTTTCCTCTCTTTTTTGGTGGAGTTTTATCACCACTGCAGCTAGGATTCTCCGAGTCACTCATTGTTCTTCAATTGGCTTGATCCTTACCATGCGACATGTATACACCTCCGCGATCTACAGCAAACTGAACGGCTGTCGTTAAAAACGCAGTGTTGCCCAGAGACTGGCCGCGAACTGAACCTGTCCAGAGTCCGTACAGTCGTGTGTACGTGTCCACTCCCGGCCATACCTCGTTGAACTTCAGTGATGAAAAACAAGTCCATGACTCATATTTTATCGTCACCGAACATAATTGTTTTCGTTTCCAATTGATTAAGCATACAGATTTTTACGTTTAATGATATACAGCACTATATTATTACAGTATTCACATCAAAATATTTTGTTTTGATACACATAACAAAAACTCCAAGATTTATTGGATTCTTAGGCAAAAACTCCAAGACTCCAAGGTCGAAGCAAAAAACCCAAGATCTAGTAGAAAAACCCAAGGAGTGGCAACACTGCCTAGGACCCATCTCAACGAGGTAGACCGAAATGGCTGTGTGGAATGTTCGCTGTGAATGAAGAATGTAAGTGGGAGGTGGTGAAGATATTCAAGGGAAGAAGGAAAGTATGACGTGATGGCGCTGTGCATGCCAGAGGGGGAAAGGAATGAGAGGTGTGACATGTACAGGGTCAGGTATGAATTCTGACGGACGAAATAAAGAGGGAGTTTGTGATGATATCATGGAATAAGGTAATACAACCGCACTACCTTTAAGTGGTTTTATGTTAAGCTATTGAGGATGAATTTCGTTCTGATCAAATTATATACTATAATGAATGCTAACAAAGGCCTAACTGGGTAGCTATGTGCTTGTAGAAATAGGCTTGAGCATGTACTTAATATAAAGAGTTATGAGGAGTCAGTGCAGAGGATTGTCTTAGTCACATGGTTGTGGTATGCAAGGTAAAATTGAGGAGCACAGACGAAACAGTGAGAGGGGTAGGCTACGTAGAGTGAATGAATTAAAAAAAAAAAAAAAAAAAAAAAGCAAAGCAAAACAGTGGCAAATCAATATGAACAAAAGACAGTGAACTGAGAACGGATGTGCAGACCATTCGTGATCATACAAAGGGTGTATGGTCTGGGTTGCTAAAAGCATGTGTGATGTAAAAGTGTCAACTGAATTAGAAAAACGGCAAACTGTGACTTGCAAATAGATAGAGCGGTGGAAGAGAAAGCGTAGCAGTGGTAAGAGAGGATGCATAAGAGGAATTCATGTGAAAGTAAAAGTATATTGAGAGCAAGAAGTGTGTAAAGAGAGTTTTTAAGACAAAGAAACTAAATGAGCAGCTTGGAAAAGAATATTCATATGTAGTATTTTTAAAGGAGGTAACTTATGATAAAAGAAAACGAAAGAATGAATGTTGGAAGAAAAGTTTCAAAATGTATGAGATAAAAATGAAGGACTGCTGACAATTGGAAGTAAATGAAGGAGCTGATAGGAGGGCTGTTATGAAAACTAATGAAAGGGAATGGCGGGAGGGGAGCGGTGGTAAATGTGACTGTGTTGGGTGATGCATTTCACAGGGATCTAGTGCCCGTGGATGTGTCAGTGGAAGAAGTGACGATTGGTGCAAAAAGTTTGAAGAATGAGAGGACATCAGATATTTAGAAGGCATATGTAGAAATTATAAAATGTAAAGGAGAAGGGTCAGTGAATAATTATTTGCAGGAAATAAGTTAAAAAGCCTTGATAAAAGGAGCTGTACCAACAGTGTGAAAGACGGCTATGCCTGGATCTTTGTATAACGGTACATGTGACCAAAGCAAGTGCAAGAATTGTCGTGGTGTGTTTTATGAATATTCCGGTTATATTATATGGAAGAATAATAATGTAAAAGGTAAGACAGGCGTTAGAATATCTTGTGAGTGATGAACAAGGTGGCTGCCGATTTCCGTTGGTAGAGAATGTATGGATCAAAGATAGCCTATACTTACGTTAAGGTGATTAGTGGAGAAACAATGTGAGAATTACAAGATGATATATTTATGGCATTTAAGCCCCTAAACCAGAAGACGTAGCTTGTCATATCATTCTTGCAGCTTTATAGATGATTTTCTTCTTCAGCTTAGAATAAAGGTTTCGAAGTGGAGGGGCTAGACGGAGCTTTTGTTAACCTCTGTAATATAAGAGATTATTCTTAAGTTGAAGAAACTCTGTAGAGGTAGTAGGAATTAGACATCGGCATCGTACTCAAGGAATTAACGATCTGGAACACACACACACACACACACACACACACACACACACACACACACACACACACACACAAAGACAGAGGGTCGTAGGTAAATTTTTGAACGGTGTTTTAATATGTGTGGAAGGAGAACTCCTGATTGCTGTAAACAATACAAAGAAAGTCTTCAACAGCCGCACCCACCCCTGAAATATTGTAAAGGAAAAAATATATATTTGCGTGGGAGGGGAGTGGCGAACCACGAGGGTGGAGCACTCTATGAACTCGGGTCCGGGTGATCGGCTGCTACTGTGCAACATTCCCTGTGCCTACATGAAAACAATGGCGTTGGCCCTCCCAGAGGCAATCCCCTCCCGTGGGGATGGCCATCAGGGATCCCACCTTGCCTAGAATGTGGTCGGAGTGAGCGTCTATCACCATGCAAAATTTTGTGTTCCTAATTAGACCATGATCGGGCATGAAAGCTTCAGCAAGGATTCCCGGGGGCCACCTTTCCACCCGGGGGTTGAGGCTTTGCAGGACACACCCTGCCTTAAACATGATCCCTGTAAAGTTGCAACATTGTGCAGATTTCATGTTTTTAGGAAAAAAAAACATTGTCCCCTTTGGACCTCCTCTCCTCCCCATCGTCAGGAGTTGTCATCTGGGGGTCCCATCCTGCCCAAAACGAGGCCGGACTAAACGCCTACCAATATGCAAAATGTCGTGTTCCTAAGTAAAGAACTATGGGCGTGAATAATGGCTTTGATGGGACACAGGGGGGCCGCCCTCTGTCATTCCACCCTTCCCAAATCTTGGTCGGGGTGAACATCTATTGATATGCAAAATTTAATGTTTTCGGCTAAAAACTTGACCGTGCTTAACAACTTTGGCCAAGACCACCCGGGGGCCAGCCGCCGGGTGGTCCTGCCATGTTTATAACTTGACGGGAGTGAAACGCATTGATTGTATAAAAATCTATTGCCAAGGTAAATAAAAAACTCGCTCTGCCTAATGTATTTGAGTGGAACACCTGGAGGCGGCCGCTCCAAGGGGGAACAGCCTTCAGGGTTCCCACCCTGCCTGAATCCTGGCCCGGCGGAAGGTTCACCACTGTGTAAAATATCGTGTCCCTTATACTCCTCCTATAAGGGCTGGATCACAGTAACTCAATGAAGAAGGGAGAGAGGGAGGGAGTGACACAATTATATACTATTTTTCACAGCCTCTGTAAGTGTGGCAAAAATACCGGACTTTATGCTTGTTAGAGTGTAGATGGATACAGAGTGAGTGGCTCAGTGGTCTGGAGTCAGTAATGGTGTGAAACAAAGAAATGTAATGTCTCAAGAACACTACTCGACAGATTTCAACTATTTATCTAGTTCAGAAATGAGAGTGTGTGATTTGAGTTAAACTGACTGTGCTGATTACAAATATGTTTTTACTTTTTCTCTGTCACGCACAGATTTTATAAAATCTCGCCTTGAGATTTTTCTTCCACTAGACAGAAATGATTATGCTCCTATCGCTTGGTTATGCTGGGATTTTTTTTATTCGAGAAACATAAATTGGGATGTAAAAGTAATATGCAGAAACAAAATCAAGTGTATTATTCCACCGCTGTATGTAAATTTCGCTGTGAATACAGGTACTCATAGTACGGGTTTTTATTTCTTTTCTAGCGCTACATCGGTTTCCCGTGTCAGCATCCAACAGTAGTCCGCCATCATACCAGCGCCAATTTTACAATACATTGTTATCTTTGTTCCATTACTGCAGTATCCTGGTGAAAATGTTTACCTGTTCATCACTAACATCACCCAGGTTTGTTGGAAAAACAAAAAACGAGATATGAGTGAAGAAAATGTTTTTTAAAGGACATGGGGCATCTGAGCTCATGGTATGCAACCAGGAGCTCTTCAACGATTTCCACACAATCTTCACTGCGATGGCTGCCCAGAAAACCAACACAAATTTTAAAAGACCTCCAAGCCATAAGTTCTTCTGCCTCGAAGGTTGCATCAAACTGAATGTCTTTCATCAGGCTACGAATTTGTGGGCCAACGAAAATGCCTTCCTTCAGTTTGGCGTCGCTAATCTTAGAGAAGAATTTCTTCAGGTGTGCGAAGCCTGCACCTGTCTTATCCAAGGCTTTGACGAAGTTATTTATCAAGCCTAACTTGATGTGAAGAGGCAGAAGTATGTTATCTTCCGCTTGGACGAGTGGTTCGTTCTGTACGTTGTGTACACCGGCTTTGTAGGAACTTCAGGGAGGCCACTCACGGTGGATGTAGTGCTGCTGCGCATCATGTCTGACCCATAAAAACAGGAATCAACAGTATTTCGTGAAACTTCCTTATAGTCCAAGCAGTATGGTTACCACTTTCAAATCGCTGCAGATTTTCCACCAGAATCCGTCGTGCTTATTCAAAACGGGGAGTTTTTGCATCGATTCGCACGCTTCCTTCATTTCAGGAGCTAAAACAAATGGTATACTGGGTAACTTTTTCCTATTGTGGAGGAGAACAGCCTTCAGACCTGATTAGCTTGGGTCAGCAAAAAGTCGCCAGTCGTCAGGATCATGAATTCTTCCCAAAGCTTCGAACAGACCTGCGACATTGCTACAGAATTAGATACCGTACTCCTCTATCTGACCTGAAAAATCGTTCCAAAGTTTGTTGCCGCTTCCCAAAACTCGTCACCTTTGTGTCTGGATGCAACAAGGTCCATTCTTGCATTCTCGAAGCGAGTAGCTCTGATTGTTGTTTTGATAAATTTGGGACACGTACAAGATCGTTAGGGTCGCCTTGGGTGACTAAATGGAGTACTTTGCCAGACGGCTGACATTCGAAGTCAGAATCAGGGGCAGGTGCCCCAGATGCCTCTTCATCTTCATGCTCATCTGAAGTCTGGAATACACATTTATTTGTTGGTGGTCTTGGAATGAGAAGGTCCTCCGTGTGATCGACCGGTGTTATTGCTGACGGTAAATTTGAATATACAATGATGTCTGTTTTTGGAAGAAAATCCCACAACTTTTGTCACGCAAAAGTAACAATCTGTTGTGTGGTCACTAGGTTATCTCCACACCAAGGGAACTACGAAAGGCATCCCTGTTTTCCTTCCTGCTAGCCATTCGCAAAGTGAGTTGGAACAAGTCATGCAGCAGATATGGGACGCCCATAGTTTGTCCTGATCAACAATCTCAACTCCAAAATAATGTAAATAAGCCGTCTTTACAAGGGACGTGATCATCCGTTACTGTTTCTTTTGAGTTAAACTTTCACATATATAACAGAAAGCATTAGGATCATTTACATATCCATGAGGCATTGTCAACTCATAAATCTGAAATAGGAGTTATATTAGGCATAATGAATTTACACATACACATTTTAGATAGTGGATGTGGACAACTGGCAGTGTATATGTTGGATATTACACACTGCATATATATAAATACGGTACATATAAAGAGCACGAATAAAGCGGTGAAAAGAAGGACCACTGTACTACAGGGATGTGTGTGACAGTAATGAATTCAGAAAAACAGCAAGTGCTAAGGCAAAATGAACATCATATTTGAAATCAGTGCTACGGTCTGTCTTTCTGATACCCATTTTTGTCTCTGAACTGAAATTCTTGTCGAGCAGTGTAATTGGCTAGTACGTGAGCGCTTGCACACACACACACACACACACACACACACACACACACACACACACACACACACACACACACACGAATATATATATACATACATATACAGTATATATATAAATATATATATATATATATATATATATATATATATATATATATATATATATGTATACACAGTACAGTATATTGTATATTTAGAGAGAGAGAGAGAGAGGTCTATAATATGTATGTATGTATGTATGATATATACAGATACATAAAACCGAACCTGTGAAAGGCCGTCACTGAGACTGAGGTATTGCACGAGTAACCTCTAGTCCGCGAGACTCCAGCACATGTATTGTCAAATAATGTGGTGTGTGTCACTGCGCCATTCGACATGTTTGTGGCAGCTGGCCTTTATACCACAAAGGATTATGCGCCGAAAATGTTATTACACACTAATCCGACCATGAGTCTCACTAATAACACACTACATTGGTCTCTTAGTTTCGTTGGTAGCCTACCCCAGGCTCGTCTGGATGTGTAAGTGCGTTGTGATATGAAGGGTTGCAATACAGCGAGGGCATGTCTGATAGTTTGTAAGCTGTATTTTTTGCTTAGTGTTGAGGGTCTGTCAGACGATTTTACAAAGCTCAAGAAAAAAATGGAACACCAGTTATGTTGCATTCTTTTTTTTCTGAGAAGAGAGAACTTCGTTTTGCGTTCTAGCTCACAACGTACGATTGTATTCATCTGACAAAAATTCACCACAGCCAAAGGGTTGATCCTTTTATTGGACGATTTATTGTGTGTTTTATTCTTGCTCATATTAAAGGATTATAATCAGCTTTGGAGAGACATATCAAAGTGGAGGGTTAGGACGTTGACATCGTTAAGCACGTCACTGCAAGAGGTCATCCATTAACTGACTCAAATAATCTATTCAGTATCCAAAAGAGAATATATGTTCCATCAGTGTAGAGAAGGAGTTGACTTACAAGTACTGTTCTTACCAAACTGCTTCTTTACAAGACTGAGTCAGGCAGTTAATATCACCTTCTTCTGTTTCCACATGATCATACCTTTCTTTATTAAGAGATTTTACACACAATTTCATTCGGTTGCGGGTTTCGTGAGTCATTGCCTTATATCTTTATCCCTGCTTATCGTATGTTTTTTAACTTATCTGGCTGCGTGCTCTTGAATGTCCGCAAGCAGGTTTGTACTGTAGAATTTCGTGTGTGTGTGTGTGTGTGTGTGTGTGTGTGTGTGTGTGTGTCTCCGTTTCCGTGTCCGGGTCCGGGTCCTTTGCACAGGCCTGATAACCCGCTTCGTGAGGCCTGGCATGCCTACAACACGACACACACTTTCACGTGTCACCACTTCAGCATTAATACCCACAGTCCGTATTAATCACATGCCATGAGGTGTCTTGTTCAGGACAGGTGTAACGGTATCAGCGGCGGTGTTATTGTACAAGCGGTGAGTGGGACTATCAAATGAGTAGGCAGTATGATACGGGTGTTATCGTTAGCTGAGCGATAAGAATGCATTATAAATATGGATTGAGTAAATTGGTGTTATCGGGTATTGAATACTAGCAGGGGTGCCCGACGTTGCTCGGGTAAAATCCTATGATCGTGCATAGCGGCATTGCCTGGAACCCCAAATAGCCACTCCCCCTGTGGGAGATGACCCTCGGTGTCCCAATTTACCCACTGAACCTATGTTCCTCCTTGAGCCTATTTTCCAGGGGATATATTTCCAGTTGACCTGTTCATACCATGGACCCATTTTCCCACTACCCACCCACCCACCCACCAATCCTCCCAACCCACCCCACTCACCCTCCCCGTTCCACCGGTCCATCCACACATCCGGCCCGTTATAGCTAATAATGATATGGTTGTATAAAAAAAAAAAAAAAAAAGGATACAGTAACTGGCAGCCGTGTCTCCACCACGTTGACTTAATTATTTCTAATTAGTTTTAATCAAGGCTATCAGGGAAGCCACTTTAGCAGTTATTATGTACACATCAGAGTTTGTCATAAAAGTTTGCATTTGTTAGAGCTGTTTAGAGCTTGGGTTTTTAACCTTTTCAGGGTCGTGCCCCTTTTCGTGGTTGGCCTTATCTTCGTGCCCACCATCCATAATTTGACTCTAAAATTTCTTCGTGAATTATATAGGAGGATCGCGAATTGTGTTACTATTTTTTCATTTCATAACTGAATGAAATTTATAAGCAAGACATTGGTATACAGTATATTTAAGGTTATCTTTACTCTGATTCTTTGCTGGTGATCCTGACTGCAAGGATATGTGCCAAATAGAACCCTGCGCATATCTCCTCAATGGTCAGTTTACCAACATTGAAACTGTTGCTTCAAACAGACGTATTGTATGGATCCAAACATATCTGAATATAAAAACCACCGCATGATGATCATAATCCCTGCCTGAGAGACAGTAAACTCGGCTACATAGTCATCACCACCATCACATGGTCATAAACACCACCAACACAGGGTCATACGTGGCCAGTCATAAAAACCACCATATTGTCTTGAGCACCACTACAGGGTCCTAAACACTATGGTCCTAAAACTATGGTCATAAAATCACCACCTGTTCCTAAACACCACCACCTGGTCATAAAAAACACTACTTGGTCATAAAATTACTACATGTCCATGACCATAAACACCACCACTTGATATTTAACACCATGACATGGTCATACACATCACCACATGAACATGGCTATAAATTTTTTTTTGTTTTTAAATAACAGAACTCAGGAAGGAAAAACGAATGAATAATAAAAAAAAAAAACATACACCAGATTACTGGTGTCCTCTGTTCATAAAATATCTGTAACAGTTAGACTTGAACAGCTGTGGGTTGAAATTTGGAGGGAAACAACTCTGGGGAAGCGAGTTCCAGAGAGATGCAGTTCGGGGAATGAAAGAATTCTGATAGACAGAAGTTCTGCAATATGGCTGAGTGACATTCCAGTCATGAGCGCTACCAGATGCCCCAGTAGCACGAGAGAAGGCATGGAGAGGTGGCACCATGGACGCAACTTCGTCTGAGCATTTGGCAAAAAATTATCTGTAAAATAATGCGAGGGAGGCAATATTCCTTCTTACTTGCAGGGGAGGTAGTTCGTTTGTAATGGCAGGGTTGTTAATAATTCCAACAGCTTTGTTCTGAATTTTATCTAGTTGTTTTAATGCAACCTCTCCACATCCATTCCACAAGGGTGAGCAATATTCAAGCTGAGAGCGCACATAACTCTTATAAATTATAGCCAACTGCTCATCAGCGAAGAAGTTACGGACTCAGTACAATAATCCAAGTTTCTTAGAGGCGGTTTTAGCAAGTGATCTAACATGAGAGGTCCAGCTGAGGGCGTTGTTAAGTGAGACGCACTGAAGGTAATGTACGAATCTGGCAATATCTGTCTATTAGTAAATTGTATATATTTAGTTTTACTAGCATTAAAAGAGACAAGGTTGTTTTGTCCCCGTTCACTGATCGTAGATAGGTCTTGATTTATGGAGATGGCTGTACCGAGTTGAGAGGTAGAGATATTAGACTTTGTAAATGGGTGTCTGAGTGTGAATGAACTATGTAGTGTTGAGTCATCTGCGTATGAATGGATGGGATTGTGGGTGACAGATAAGAGATCATTAATATGAACCAGGAATAGGGTTGGCGCCAGTACTGACCCCTGCGGCACGCCGGCGTTAATTTAGTGGAAATTCGAATATACATCATCTACTTTTACTCTTATTTTCCTGTCACAAAGATAAGAAGAAATCAAAGGAACAAAAGACGTTAGTCCATAGCAAGGGAGTTTGGACAGCAGGGAACGGTGCCATACTCTGTCGAAAGCTTTAGAAATATGAAGAGCTACTGCATGAATTTCTCCATGTAGATCAATTGATTGATGGATGGTATGAGTTAGGAGATTATGTCAATGGTGGATCTTTCATTGCGAAAACCATATCGTCTATCACTAATTAAGTTGTTGGATTCAAGATGTTTAATGTCATAAATGCCAACTACATAGAAATAAATGCCACTGCATGATCCTAAGCACTTGATCATAAACACCACATGGCCATAAACACCACCACTTGATCTTAAACTCCACCCCATCGTAATAAACACTATGAAATGATCATTAAAAAAAACAAAAACAGTATAGTTATGAACTCCATTGCATGGTCATGGTAAATCACCAATACATGGTCATGATTACCGGGAAAAAATGGTCATGCCACCATATGGTCATAAACACCACCACATGATCGTAAGCACCATCACATTGTCATAGTTGTAATAACCACCACGTGATCAATTACACCATAATATGGTTGTAAAAACCACATGGTCAAAAACAGCATCATACGCTTGATCATATGCATCTCGTTGTCGCTCACACAAAAGCATGGTCATAAGCATCAGCACATGGTTATAAATGGTCACATTGCCATAGTAATAAGCTTAATCAGATGCCATCAACACCAAAGCATTATCATGTTACATAAAGGTCATACATTAAATTCCGGTCATAAATGTTAGTCAAAAACAAAACGCTTGCTTGTAATCCTATTTTGACTTCCCAGATTTCCTACTTGTTTGAAACAAAGTCAAAAAATTAAAACATAGTATTCATGATAATTTAGAGAAGTAGCTCTCGATATTGTGCGGTTCATGTAATTAGACATCTCATTTGAAACTAAAAATAGAATGTGAATGCGAGAGGGTGGAATTTGTCACCTGGAGACGTGGTGGGAGACGATTACGGGAGACCAAACCTGTGTACGGATAAGGAACGGAAACCATCTCTTAATATTCAAAGTTTCTGATACCACGATGTGGTCAAGTCCTACGACATAAGAAATCTTGGGATCTATGTGTCTCTGCCAAGATGGCAAAACCAAGCAGAGGCAACAAGATGGCCAGGCTACTTTTTTTTTTTTTTTTTTTTATAGAAAGGAAGCCAATTTATTGCATGCATAAAAAAAAAAAAGCTAACGAAACTGGAAAACAGAATATCGAGTAAATGGTAATTAAAGGTTCGTCACACGCACACGCGCACACACACACACACACACACACACACACACACACACACATACACACACACACACACACACACACACACACACACACTTTTTCAGATATTCCCCATTTTTCTTTTGGGCCTTCGTGCCTCCCATGGAAACTGCTCATTTCCCCCTATGAGGGTGCGCTTCGCAGGATGAGAACCATTAGTTTACAGAGTTCTATATGCGTCCTCCTCGATTTTCAGAGGAGAGACAAACTCTTACATACATTCTATATATAGATAGATATATAGATATAGATATAGATAGATAGATAGATAGATAGATAGATACTACAGGGATTTTGCGTAACCAGTGATTTCATGAAATCCTTAGGGAATTTGTGAAATGAGTTTGAATTATGATGGATTAATTAAGGTTAGGTTAATTTAGGCTGCGGTTAGGTTAGGCAGGGCTAACCTGGGTTAAGCATAGGTTAGGTTAATTTAATTTATATAAACGCCTAACATATAAATTAACCTAACCTAAATACCAGGCCTTACCTAATCTATACTTAACCTAGATTATTGGATCCTAACCTGACTGCAGTCTAAATAAACCTAACCTTGATCAACTCATCCTAATTTAAATTCATTTCACGAATTCCCTTAGGATTTCATGAAATCACTGGTTACACAAATTCCCTGTAAAAAATATATATATATATATATATATATATATATATATATATATATATATATATATATATATATATATATAATCATCATCAGCCATTTGAGTGTCCACTACAGGACCGGCCTATCCGTACCGAAATAGGGACGATACAGCCAATGTATATCTACCAAGTGGCTTAGGCTGTCTAGTAGAGATTGTATGTAGGGTGAGAAGTGCGTGTAAGTGTAATTGTTGTGTTGGAGTCTGTGAACCAAGTGTAATCGGCCCGCCCAAGCCGACTGGGTGCAAGCATACTTTATAGTATGCAACACTGGTTCAACCACGGCACCCCTGATGTCCGCCAAAGCAGTGCGTGGCCAGAAGAACGCTCCAAAAGTTTATTACCCTGGCGGGGCGCGAACCCTCGTTCCTCAGTGTACGATATATATATATATATATATATATATATATATATATATATATATATATATATATATATATATATATATATATATATACACGGATACTTGTATAACGAGAGAATGGGAGAGGGGGGGAAGGCTAAAGGATTATGAAGACCTGGTAAAAACGGAGACATGCCAGGGACGTATTTCGCTTGATTCTTGTTGAATCCTTTTTTTTTTTTTTTTTTTTTTTTTTTTTTAAGCGTGAAGCAGGGCTCTTGTACTGAGACAAAAAAAAAAAAATACTATGCCAAACCATTCCAGTTCGAAAAATCTATCCACAGCTGATTTAAACTGTCAGAAGATAACATGAATAATACAGTATACACGTTATCGGAGTGAATGGGATTCATAGTATTTTTCAGACGAAATGCTAAAATGGTAACCTTTTTACTGCCATGTCAACTGCAGTCGATAAAAATAAATAAGTAAATACAGACGCCCACAGACCGCCATAGTCCACTATGGTCGTACCATTCTAAAGTGGCGGTTTGGGTGGGGCACGAACCTCTGTACAGTGTTGCCACGTTTTCCGCACTCGCGATGTCTCTCTCTCTCTCTCTCTCTCTCTCTCTCTCTCCTGGGGGTAGATGTGCATCACCCTAGGGAATTTTGTTTCTTTTATGTGTCTTATAAACTTGTGCTTTCATTTCTTTATTTTGTTTTTTATTATATTATTGTTTTACATATGGCGTCAGATGACCTTGGTGTTGCGGCGCCTTTTCATTGAATCATTCTCGCCCTCCTTCCTTCCCTCCCTTCATCTTTCCCTCAGCTTGACAATGCACTCAACACTGCCCCTGGCCTGCATTCTCTCTCTCTCTCTCTCTCTCTCTCTCTCCTGGGGGAGATGTGCTTCACCCTTGGGAATTTTGTTTCTTTTATGAGTGACTTATAAACTTGTGCTTTCATTTCTTTATTTTGTTTTTATTATATCTAATTATATTTAAAAATATTATTGTCTGACATGGCGCCAGATTACCTCGTTGTTGTAGCGCCATGATTTGTTTTCATTCAATCACTCTCTCCCTCCTTCCTTCCCTCCCTTCCTTCATCTCTCACTAAGCTGCACTCAACACTGCCCCTGGTCTGCCCCCCCTCTCTCTCTCTCTCTCTCTCTCTCTCTCTCTCTCTCTCTCTCTCTCTCTCTCTCGTCTGTGGTATTTTAGGATACATTTTGGTTATTTTCTTTTACGTTATAATGTACATATTGTAAATCTGACTTTATTTCCACACCACCCAGGAGGTTAAAGTCTTGGCGCGTTTTTTTTTAGGAGGTGTCCCCAAACAGGCCTATTCCTCTATCCCTCACAGATGACCAGGTCGGACTGGGTGTGTGTGTGTTGCCGCTCACGAGGGTTTAATGTATATATTTTTTTTTACTAAGAAACTGACATATTTTTACTTATATTCCTGCACATTATCTTATAATCATAATTGTGACATTATTACCCACTCCAGAAATACGGTAACAGCCAATAAAAGTGACTACTTTTTTTTTTAAGCAACACTGTAAAATATTTTTGCCACGTTTCTGTATTGCCGTATAAATATTTTACGCATAATAAGTTTACTGTTCTCATATATTATAATACACACGTTACCATTATATTCTTATGTGTTTATCTTATTGTGATGCCTGTTACATATATCAGAGCCGTTCACATAGCGGGTATGGAACACGTGGCAACACTGTACAGGGGTTCGTGCCCCACCTAAACCGCCACTTAAGATTGGTACCACCATAATTAAAGAAAAATGTCTACCCTTAACTACTGCAGTTTTCAGTTTTTTCTGGAAGTTCTGGAACGGATGAGACTGCAATGGCGCTGCTGTCATGTGGCAACCATTGACACTAAAATGTAAACGAAACTCAGCTGATGCAGTCCTGAACAAGCCACAAGAGGCAGTGCAGTGTCTTTTACTGACCTGTACACAAAAACTACAAGTGCTTAAACAAAATAATTGATAGATAATGATGGATGAAAATTCAGTGCATAGGACACTACGAAAATGACGCAGGATTCTGTGTGACCCTTGAAAGATATGACGGCAAACTGGACTGAAGAAACATGCCGAGGAGTGATGTGGAAGCACGACAAGGGCATGGCATGTGAAAAATGCAGGAAATGGTATCACCTGGAATGGACATCCAAAAATAAGGCCAGCAAGAAGGTTAGAAATGCCATGTGGTTTATCATAAAATGTAAAGCAGCAGTGATATTTATACTGGAATCCATGGACGATATAAGGAAGACGAAGAGATAAAGATTGAATTGGAGGATATAAAGAAAAAAATAAACAGATGGAAACTGAGTTGGAGGAGAAAAAGACAAAAATAAACCGATGAAGACTGAGTTGGGGGATATACAGGAAAAATGAACAGATGACAGATGAATGGGACAATATTCCCACGTCACAATCTCTCCTTTTGTTTTTTCTTTGTTTTTTGCATTTTCTCAAAAGCTTTCTCTTGACTGTGGGTTGATGTTGCACAGCCAGTGATAGGAAAAGTGTGTGTGTGTGTGTTTTTTTTAATTAGTTAACTAATATCATCTGTCCCCGCAAATTACCTTATATATCATGAAGGGGACAAGGTGTTTTGGTGAACGATGGATGCCGTTTGTTTTTGTGCATAACTATGCAGTGCCATCTGAGTACGTTATATCCTCTTTCGTGCTGGTTAAATGAGGTTAGTTAATGTCTAAGATCATATTTCTTATAATCAGTAACATGAAATCACATGGGACAAAACCCCTATAAAAAACATAAAGTAAATACAGACCAATGACAGTGCTGGAGGAAAAACTTGAGAATAAAGGCAGACATTATAAAGAAATTAAGGATGACAATTATTCTTCAGCAGAGACATTTGTAGTTGCATCAGAATAAACGTGAGGGAAGATTTAGGGTTAAGACAAGTGCAAAGAATGAAAAATACAGTAATTTGTGGAGTGGAAGAAGAGCCAGGATGAACAAGTACTATAGTGGTGGATGAGGATCGTGCCGAATGTTTGGAGATAATACATTGTGGAGGCAAAGTAAAGAATTGTACAGCGGTGGAAATAAAAAGTTGCCTTAAGTAAGGAGAAGCATCAATAACGAGAACAGATCCGTTATGGTTAAGCTTACTGAGAAGATGAAAACTAACATAACAACGAATATTATGTTTGAGGTAGATGTCAAAATATAAGCATTTCACAGGACATGGAAAAAAAGAAAAAAGAAGTAAATAAGGAACTTAGGTAAGAACTGAAACTGAAATTACAGTAGGATGTAGGCCTACTGTGTACTCCACTTACTGTAGCCTACGCTACGAAAGTAAGAATTTTCAGCTGAACCTTTTTCATACCAGTAGAGATGGGGAGAGGTTATTCGAATTATATATTCGAGTTTTTTTTTTTTTTTCAAAATATACCACTGTATGCGTATTGAAACTTGGAAGTGATAAACATTAATGATAAACATGTGAGTCACACAATCGCGTACCGTTCACGTCTGAAGTCCGTCCCGTTCATCCATCTGCTCTGCTCAGACCGGGATTGAACAGTGCCAGGCAACGACGGGTTGGTGGCAGGTTGCTTCATCAGAATCGTCTCTATGGTAGCTGCAGGATGTAAGTTTAAGGTGACCAGAGTCCCGCTTTAAGGCGAGACAGTCCCTCTTTTAGGCGGGACAGTCCCTCTTTTTGGACGTCCGTCCCGCTTTTTTAATTGTGACTAGAATGTCCCGCTTTTTGAGCAAATTATCTTAATTGTCCCGCTTTTAGAAAATTACTATTGCGTTAGATAATTATAACATGACCTTCTTTTATGAAATTAGGATGAATTAGAAAAATTATAATCCTAACCAAATGAAATACCGAATTATTAATATAAAGACTGTAATCCTCACTAGCTAGTAACTTTGGTCGACCCATTCACTGTACCGTACGGTATGTTCAGAGTTCGTAGGAGACGTTAGTGTTTGATTAGCAGCCTCAGTTTGAGGTGTAGCGCAGCAGCGGTCGCTGTCACTTTAGTCAATATTTATCTGTCTATATACATATTTTTATAGATCTGTGTCTGTCTACTTATCTATCTATCTATAGACACACACACACACACACACACACACACACACACACACACACACACACACACACACACACGCGCGCGTGTGTCCCGCTTTTAGCTCCAATAAATCTGGTCACCTTATGTAAGTTACATACTGTATATAATGTATAGAGTACATACGCATACGTACAGTATATTATGGTCTCACATCCACTTCCAGACACGCATGGACGTGGATAAAGGCATGCAGATGTGGGAAATAGACACATACTCACTTATACAGACACGCCTGGTTTCACAAGCACATGCAAATCCCTTCACACATACGTAGGTCCACACCCTTACATTCACATGAAGCACATACCTAGCCTATACAGTCACAAACAAAAACCGTCAACACCCTGCCAACACAGTGATTCTGAATCTCGTGTAACACATGAATTAAATCCACCACTGGTAATACAGAATAAGAGAAGGGAGAAGGCGGCTTTGTCAAGGTAAGGTTCTATAATATTTAATGGTGAGGTGATATAAACTGAGAAGGATTCTTGGGGTAAAGTGGCAAGACAGAGTTACAAATGCAAGAGTAAGGGATAATACGAGAGTGGAACCAATTATTGAATATGTGAGACTGTCTCGCTGGAAGTGGCTGGGGCACATATACAGAAAAGAAAGTAGTTTAATACAAGAGTGCCAGAGTGGACTACTAGAGGAAGAAGAGGTAGAGGTAGGCCGAGGGAAACCTGGTTGAGGACAATAAAAAAAGAAGCAGGAGAGGAGTGTTCGTGGGACCTGAAGGAGATGGCAAGAGACAAATATTGGTGAAGAGAGTTCATTGAGGCCCTATGCATCCCGTGGGGTGCCACAGGAAATGATTGATTGATTGATTGATATAAACACAATGAAAGCAGTAAATGTCGGAGAACTTTTGCCTGACTATTCACTTTCGTACATAATTACGGGTACACATTTACACTTGCACACCTTTTCAAGTGCTCTTCTGAACCCCCTACACACACACACACACACACACACACACACACACACACACACACAATATGGAACCGGAATGTCTTTTTCTGCCACTGAGCTACATGAAATATGCTACAAAGGGCGAAAATCTGGGCCAAGATAGAATACAGAGTATAAGTAGCGTAGGTGCAGTACTGTACCGGACCAATTCGTGTTTCCCAACAAAGTTTCGTGGTAATCGTTGCAATAGTGATAAAAGACTTATCAGTGACGCTGTGGTGCAACTAAGATAAGGCAGCTATTCAGTTGACAAAACCAGTAGGTAAAGGTCAGTGTTAACGCTGCCATCGTCACATTCAGGTTCTCACACGCTGCCTCACCTCACGATTATTCTTGGTGAGTGTCAAAATATACTGAAGTTTAAATTGCTAGTATCTAACTATCCATTTATTACTGTAGCTACCAAAGACAGTTTTATTCCATTTAGGAGACTTTGTAAACTGCAAGAGGTAGGTACAGCCGGAATTAACCCCTACGCCATTAGAAATCTGTCCAAAGTTAAATAAGATCGTTTGGTGGTAGCAAAAATAAAATAAAAATTGCGTTATCGGTCTGGAGGAATTGAACATTCACCTCGATTTTGGTGGGATCATGAAGCTTCATTTCTGGTTGCATTAGAGCTTCACCCTCTTCATGTACACCCGAAAGCACTAATCTCTCCCCCCTGTTAGCCGGAGTCGCGGCCAGTGAGCGACCAGGCGATCGAACACCCCACATCCACCGCCCCTACCCCAACCCCAAAGCTGGTGATGTTACAATGTGTCATGACTGTTTTTATATACAATCAGAACCAGTGTAGGTAAGTATGTAAAGGCAATTAATGTGTAATACTATGCTGGTATCCACAACATACGAGAAAGGCACGAAAATGAAAGAAGACATGCGACGTATTATGTGTTAGTGACTATATACTTACATACTATATTATAATGTAACTACAGATAAGTATAGTATAGCATCTGATGAAAGATGTGATGTTGTTTCTTATACATTCTCACTCCCACCTCCACCACCCTTCTCTCTGATTTGCTGTCTCCACCAAACGCCTCTCATACCCTGTCATCCCCCATCCCCATCCATTGTTAACCAACATAAAGATAATGATAAAATAATCTGTAAAGTATTAATCATATTGTATTATCACACGCTTCTGCATTACCACCAACAAATAAAAAACATACAATACTCCGGTATACCTGCCAACCATTTCATCCTGTTGTAAGATGTTACATGACATACACACTGCAAGTTGGACCTTGTGTTACAATGACATACGGTTGTTTATCGTTAACACAGGTTGTGTGGCTTTGGACGTCCATTAATCCATATGAACGTGGTAATTTAAGCCTTACATTATAAACCCGTAAGGATTATGTTCCTGTCATTATTGGATGAACGAAACGAATCAGGGATCGGCTCTGACGAACCACGAACTCTGCTTTAACACAACAGTGACACAATGTCGTTATGTATACGATTGATCCACATTCAGTCATATACATAATGACACTGTGTCACTATTGTGACAAGTGGTCGGAATATTTTCGTTAAAACAGAGTTCGTGGTTCGTCAGAGCCGATCCCTGATACGTTTCGTTCATCCAATAATGACAGGAACATAATCCTCACGAGTTTATAATGTAAGGCTTAAATTACCACGCTCATATGGATTAATGGACGTCCAAAGCCACACAACCTGTGTTAACGATAAACAACCGTATGTCATTGTAACACAAGGTCCAACTTGCAGTGTTTATGTCATGTAACATCTTTCAACAGGATGAAATGGTTGGCAGGTATACCGGAATATTGTATGTTTTTTATTTGTTGGTGATAATGCAGAAGCGTGTGATAATACAATATGATTAATACTTTACAGATTATTTTATCATTATCTTTATGTTGGTTAACAATGGATGGGGATGGGGGATGACAGGGTATGAGAGGCGTTTGGTGGAGACAGCAAATCAGAGAGAAGGGTGATGGAGGTGGGAGTGAGAATGTATAAGAAACGACATCACGTCTTTCATCAGATGCTATACTATACTTATCTGTAGTTACATTATAATATAGTATGTAAGTATATAGTCACTAACACATAATACGCCGTACGTCTTCTTTCATTTTCGTGCCTTTTTCGTATGTTGTGGATACCAGCATAGTATTATACATTAATTGCCTTTATATACTTACCCCTACTGGTTCTGATTGTATATAAAAACAGTCATGACACATTGTAACATCACCAGCTCTGGCCGTCCCACATATATCCAACAACGCTTTGGGGTTGGGGTAGGGGCGGTGGATGTGGGGTGTTCGATCGCCTGGTCGCTCACTGGCCGCGACTCCGGCTATTAGGGGGGAGAGATTAGTGCTTTCGGGTGTACAACAAGCCTAGCTATCTCATAAACACAATTACCCTACGTGCACTAAGGAAAATTACAACTTCTCATTTTACATGTACTCTCTATGGAAAAAATTTACTCTTGATGAAAAGGCTTTTTTTATTATCATTTTTTTTAACATTACAACTCTTATGCCATAAAACACAGAATTATCGTACAGAATGTACGATAATAAGAAAGGTACGTACACCCGAAAGCACTAATCTCTCCCCCCTAATAGCCGGAGTCGCGGCCGGTGAGCGACCAGGCGATCGAACACCCCACATCCACCGTCCTTACCCCAACCCCAAAGCGTTGTTGGATATATGTGGGACGGCCAGAGCTGGTGATGTTACAATGTGTCATGACTGTTTTTATATACAATCAGAACCAGTGTAGGTAAGTATGTAAAGGCAATTAATGTGTAATACTATGCTGGTATCCACAACATACGAAAAAGGCACGAAAATGAAAGAAGACGTACGGCGTATTATGTGTTATTGACTATATACTTACATACTATATTATAATGTAACTACAGATAAGTATAGTATAGCATCTGATGAAAGACGTGATGTCGTTTCTTATACATTCTCACTCCCACCTCCATCACCCTTCTCTCTAATTTGCTGTCTCCACCAAACGCCTATCATACCCTGTCATCCCCCATCCCCATCCATTGTTAACCAACATAAAGATAATGATAAAATAATCTGTAAAGTATTAATCATATTGTATTATCACACGCTTCTGCATTATCACCAACAAATAAAAAACATACAATACTCCGGTATACCTGCCAACCATTTCATCCTGTTGTAAGATGTTACATGACATACACACTGCAAGTTGGACCTTGTGTTACAATGACATACGATTGTTTATCGTTAACACAGGTTGTGTGGCTTTGGACGTCCATTAATCCATATGAGCGTGGTAATTTAAGCCTTACATTATAAACCCGTAAGGATTATGTTCCTGTCATTATTGGATGAACGAAACGTATCAGGGATCGGCTCTGACGAACCACGAACTCTGTTTTAACGAAAATATTCCGACCACTTGTCACAATAGTGACACAGTGTCATTATGTATATGACTGAATGTGGATCAATCGTATACATAACGACATTGTGTTACTGTTGTGTTAAAGCAGAGTTCGTGGTTCGTCAGAGCCGATCTCTGATTCGTTTCGTTCATCCAATAATGACAGGAACATAATCCTTACTAGTTTATAATGTAAGGCATAAATTACCACGCTCATATGGATTAATGGACGTCCAAAGCCACACAACCTGTGTTAACGATAAACAACCGTATGTCATTGTAACACAAGGTCCAACTTGCAGTGTGTATGTCATGTAACATCTTACAACAGGATGAAATGGTTGGCAGGTATACCGGAGTATTGTATGTTTTTTATTTGTTGGTGGTAATGGAGAAGCGTGTGATAATACAATATGATTAATACTTTACAGATTATTTTATCATTATCTTTATGTTGGTTAACAATGGATGGGGATGGGGGATGACAGGGTATGAGAGGCGTTTGGTGGAGACAGCAAATCAGAGAGAAGGGTGGTGGAGGTGGGAGTGAGAATGTATAAGAAACAACATCACATCTTTCATCAGATGCTATACTATACTTATCTGTAGTTACATTATAATATAGTATGTAAGTATATAGTCACTAACACATAATACGCCGTACGTCTTCTTTCATTTTCGTGCCTTTTTCGTATGTTGTGGATACCAGCATAGTATTACACATTAATTGCCTTTACATACTTACCTACACTGGTTCTGATTGTATATAAAAACAGTCATGACACATTGTAACATCATCAGCTCTGGCCGTCCCACATATATCCAACAACTCTTTTGGGGTTGGGGTAGGGGCGGTGAATGTGGGGTGTTCGATCGCCTGGTCGCTCACTGGCCGCGACTCCGGCTATTAGGGGGGAGAGATTAGTGCTTTCGGGTGTACATACAGTCCGGGACCAAAGTTCTATCATTTGTCGTCTACTACTTGTCACTTTTACACGGCTGGCTAATATTCCAAAACAGAGAGCGTGATATGTTTCGCTGCTCATAGTTTTTTTTATGTGTGATATGATGCGTCAGCGAGGAAAGTGCTGGACGTTCCTGAAGTTTGAAGGAGTGGAGTAGTAGGTGAATTGTGACCCATGGGAGACATTTAGAAGCCCAGGAGTTGATAATAAGCCGAGCTGGTTTGTACAATTGAAATCCTTCCGTCAGAGGAGGACTTTCGTATTTTAATCACACTACCATCAGACGACCTGATTCAGCTCTAGTGCGTTACTAAGGCAAACGATTAAACACTTCACTCCGATGACTTGTTTTTAGTTTATTTTTGTTACCTCCTGACGATCATACGCATCTTAGGAGTGACATCTTTAAACTGGAGACGTTAGCCATCAGCAATCCGTCAGCAAGAAGTCTGCCCAAACTTGGACAGAATTGCTGGGTAGTAATAAGAATGAAATGTGAACAGATGTCCGAGAGTTAAAGGAGTGTTGCTAAGTAGATAGATAGATAGATAGATAGAAAGATAGATAGACGATACACTTTCTAACTACTAAAATTATTCTATGTTTTAGATTCATTTTGATTTTGCCCATTCATTTTCGAGGCACAGTGAGCTGCATAGTTTTGTTATAGACTTTCTGTGAGGATGATATGTGGATGTGTTACATCATATGGAGAGAGAGAGAGAGAGAGAGAGAGAGAGAGAGAGAGAGAGATTTCCTTTTCAGTAATTGTTATGACTTTTCCGTGGCACTTTTCTGTGTAGCGTAGTGATCCTCCTCATTTTTTCGCTGTCGGCTTTGCCTGGAGGCTTTAATGGGCTGGGCGGGGGACCTTCTTGTTGTGCTATCCTTATCTTCAGCTCACATAATTGGATATCATAGTCTCCTGTGCAACAAACAACCTAGAAATGACCACTAAGTCTCTTGTCGTTTGCTTACCTTTGTAGTGAGGATGAGTGTTTTTAAGGTATATAGTTAACAATATGCCTTTGGGCCACCGTCATCAAAGACAACCCGCGGATCCTCCTCATTCAGCATCTTTTCAAAACATCCTTTCCACCTATCCCTGATTTTGTCCTGGTGACATAAAACTGCTCCTCCTTAGTCTGTTATTTGCTTGTCGTGAGAGAAAATCCTGTTTGCCTTATCTTGAATTTTTATTATTCTATGTATATCTATCTTTTCTCCTCCTGTGTTTCAACTCTTATTAAACATCGCTCCAAGCTTGCGTCTTTGATTCTGCCACTGCTTATTTTGTTTCTTTATTTGCCCGCCCATAGATTTCTGCATCTTTTAGTCACCTTGATGTATGCCACTTCTTCTTAGCATCCTTTTTAGTCCCGGTCAGTTCCTGCATTACCTCGTTCCACCAACACGTCTCCTTATCCCTAGAGAGTATCCTCCCAGTTGACATACCCAAAACCCCCTTCCCCACACCCAGTATCACCCGTCTGTTTTCCTCCCACCGCTCCTGCATCCCCTTCACCTGTCTGACTTCACTCAACACTTCTCCCTAAACTGCCTACGTAGATCCTCCTCCTTCAACCTCCACCATTTTATCACGGATGTCTCATGTTTTGGTTTCCTTCTTTCGTCACTCTTCATCTCACAGGCCACCTCTTCTGCTCTGTGTTGTGCTGCCTCACTTCCCCAATTTATGACCTTGCAGTTCTTAACCTCTTTCAGGTAGGCTCTCTTACTCATTACAAAGCCTATCTGACGTTCTCCTTCTCCACTCCTGTAGGTCAAAAGCTAGTTATTTTTCTTCTCAACTAAGATGTTAGCAATCACCAAATCAAACGCCAGTGCAAAATATATTATCTTCTCCCTTCCTTATTCCTCCTTTCCACACCCTAACTACCATGCACCCTCTCAATCCCCTTTCTGCTTCTCCCCACGCGCCCATTCAGGTCTCCACCTAGGTTTGCCCTTTCTCCTCCCGGTGTAGCCCCAAACTCTTTATCCATCTGATCCCAAAAGGCTTCCTTCTCCTCTTCACAACCAACTTGGGGAGCATATGTACATAGGATCTTAAACACCGTCCCATTCAGACCTAGCTCGACGCCCATCACCCCAACACTTCTCTTCACGCTCACTAGGTTATCCTTAAGTTCCATGGATAACACTGTCCCCACGCCATTCCTCCCTTTCCCAACTGCTCCACTATTGAACAACTTGCATCCGTTTTCCAGCTCTCCTGCCTAATTCCCTTTCCATCTAGTTTACTTTGCACACAATACTGTAACCTTCCTCCTCTCCATCAAACTCTCCAACTCCTTTCCCTTTCCACTAATTCTCCCCACATTAAAGGTTCCCACGCTCACGTAGGCTGCCTTCTTTAACCGGCCTCGCCCATGACCTGGTAGCCCTTGCTCATTTCCCATAGGGGTCAGTCGAGATCCCTGCGCGTCGCTTACTAGGTACGCCCTAGCAGTTTCCGAGGCACTAACGGTATGATGGCGCTGGAAAAAAAAAAAAAAAAAAAAACGAAAAACGGCTAGTGGTGATGGAGTCAGATGGGATACCAGTGGAGGTCTGGCAATATTTGGGAGAAGGGACAGGTTTGTTGTGAGATTTGGTGCAGAAGATTTATGTGCAGGAGAAAATGCCAGCTGAGTGGGGAGGTAGTGTGGTTGTACATTTCTAAAAAGAGAAGGGAGACATCCAGGATTAACGCAGTTATAAAGGGATAAAGTTGATTTTGCATACAATAAGGTTTAGGGATAGGATTACTGAGAGAACGCTTAGGGAAGAGACAACAAATGGGGAGGAGCGGTTTGGTTTTATGCCGGGTAGAGGGACGACATGCTCAATTTATGCACTGAAGCAGATGATGGAGAAGCATATGAAAATGCAGAGGGCGTTGCATCTGATATTCATTGACATGAAGAAGGCCTACCATGAACAGCCACGTCAGGAGGTCTGGAGGACAATGAGGGAGAATGGGGTGCTGGAGAATATGTAAGGATAGTACAGGTTATCTATGAGGGAGCGAGAGCCCAGGTCAGGAACAGCGTAGGACAGACAAACAGATGTTTAGTTGGAGATCGTTTACGTCAGGGGTCTTCTTTACTTACCTTTTTAATCTGACTAGGGACGTGCTGGTTCATGAGGTAAGAAATCTGTCCCCCTGGCGCATGCTCTTTACTGATGACATCGTGCTATTTAGCACCAGAAGGGAGGAGATCAAGAGAAAATTAGGGGACTGGAGAGGGCGCATGGACGACAGAGGAATGAAGATAAGTAGGAAGTAAATAGAATACCTAAGGTTCAACTAAGTTCAAAATTCAGGGTTTTGTTTGCAGAGAGAGAGAGAGAGAGAGAGAGAAAAGAGTGGAAAAGTTTAAATATTTAGGATCAATGGTGGTCGAGGACGAAGACTTGGATGTGGAAATAACCCACAAAGTTCAGGTGGGTTGGAGGAACTAGAGGATGGTATCGGGAGTGCTGTATGATAAAAGAATCAACTTTAGGCTTAAGGTTAATGTATGTAAAACGGTAGTGTGACCGGGTTTGATGTATGAGGCTGAGACGTGGACAGTGAAGAAAGCGCAGGGGGGAAAACTGGATGTAGTGGAGATAAGAAAGCTGAGATGGATGTGTGGAATAACGAAGCTGGATAGGATTACAAATAAGAGAATCAGAAGGACAGAGAGGGTGGGTAAGGTATCCAAGATGGTGGTGGTAAGAAGGCTAAATTGTTATGAACACGTGATGAGAAGGGATGAAGATTATGTGGGAAGGAAAGTAATGGCAATGGGGTACAAGGAAAGAGGAAGAGGGGAAAGCCGAAGAAGAGGTGGACCGTGTGAACTAAAAGGGGCTGACGGGTACAAAGGCGCAGGACCGGTTTATATGGTTAAGATTGGTCAAACACATCGACCCCATATAAAAGTGGAAGAAGAAGAAGAGGTTAACAATATGCCTTTGCATTAATGTTACTTGTGTGTTGAGAAAAGGTCATGTGCAGTTGTCAGGCAGGAGGTGTTATGCTGTCTGAACATCAGTCCGTCTGAAGTATTAGGTCTTGTTTCTGACGCCAGTTCAAGGACCGTCTAATGCTGTTATTGCACTTGTTTTCCTTGTGCAAGAATAATAGATTTAACTGAATAGCAGCCTACTACAGTTCGACATTTTCAAACCTAATTATCACATTCAAGCCACCACATCGTGAAAATTAAGCTTTTCATATTCACCTCACCTTTTGTATCATATGGAAGCACAATGATGAATCTCATCACACGGTGATAATATCGACACCTATCTTATCAACGAGCATAGCTCTGTTGTCGCCCACAGGAAAATTCACAGCCATGGTGCAACTAAGAATTACAAGGGTTTAACTGATGCCTATTTGGATGCATGGATCATTTCATTGGACATCCTGTAGATAGCAGTCTTACTTTTTTTTTTCTTTCATTTTCCTACACCTGGATCGTGTTTACTTTTTTGTGTTATGGGAAACAGGGTGGTGATGATGATGATGATGATGATGATGATGACAGCATGAGATGGCGGGGAGGGAAACGGAGGCCGCGCGAGAGACGGAGGCCGCCCAAGAGACGCAGGCCGCGCAAGTGACGGATCGACTAGCTTCACTGAACCAGCGGCTTCAGGACAAACACGAGGTCAGTGACCATATTCATACATTTTCTTGAGGCTGGCTTGAGGTTAGGGCCGTATTGTAGGTGATATGGGAGACTTCGCAGCACTTTTTTCTTAGCGAATTAGTATATACAGTGTAGCTTGCTATTCTGTCTAATTTTACTACATGACAGTATTGTGATACCAACTCTAACGTACGGAAGTGAAGCTTGGACGTTGTTGGAAGGACACAAGTCAAGAGTGAGAGCCGTGGAAATGAGTTATTTAAGAGGAGCCTGTGGAGTCACATGGAGAGACAGGCTGAAGAATGAGGATATAAAGGAGCATTGTGGTGTTGATGTGGATGTGATAGGAAGCGTTATGAGGAACACACTGAGGTGGTTTGGCCATGTGGAGAGGATGGAGGGTCAAAGACTGACGAAGAGAGTGTATGTGAGTGAGGTGGAGGGGGAAAGAGGGAGGGGGAGGCCGAGGATGAGATGGAGAGATGGGGTGGAGAGGTATATGAGAGAGGGGGGTGTGAGTTGGGAGCAGGGGAGTGAAATGGCGGGGGACAGGGCGACTTGGAGGCGATTTGTTTGTGGCCACCCCAAACGGGATTGAGGCGTCTGGCAATAGATAGATAGATAGAATACTTGTCCGATATCGACACAGTTTGACTCAGTAACTTGCAAGGAGATTAAAAAAAAAAAAGTGTTAAATCCAAAATATATCGCTCAGGAAGAGGTGCTGAGAGGTACCTTAGGACGCAGCCATATAATCGATTGTACAGTATATGCGTTCATAGTCGTTCACAAGCTTACCAACACTTCACAGCCAAAGCAGAGTGAACAATACTGTGGATAATACAACGAAACATAATTACTTCCGAAATTGATTAACTGCTGTGGAGGAATATATGTCGTAAAAACTCGTCCAGATCTTTTATTGATGCTGCTCTGACAACCAAACTGGAGTGACTATTAAAACACAGTACAACTAACCAGAAGGACTTATGAAAACAACCTGCTGCTGTGCAGACTTGTGAAAAGAAAATCAGTTAGAATCCTTCGTTTATACTGTCATTCACGCCGCCTCCCAACACACAGCATGACTAATATTCTTGCATTACTCACGTCAATGATAGACCTACCCTCAGAAATTTTTGCTCTCATTAAGACCTGTGAATAATAAGAAGGAGGAAGTGACTGTTGCCTCTGTCTCTCTCTCTTTAAAGTAAAGGATGAGAACAGGAATCATAATCTCAAGAAACAAAAGTTCTCAAATATGTTGAACTCAAATAAAGTACGTTTATGACAAGAAATAATAAAGTATATGTAGAAATGATAAAATGCAGTGGAGAGAGAACTGCATAATTATTTATTTCTGTGCAGTACGTCAGTAAGACTGGACGAGTGAAGCTGTACCAGCGGATTGGAAGAAGGCTTAGTAGTAGCTTTGTAAAGAAGTAAAAATAATCTGAGTACAAAGATTAATGTGGAATATGTCTGCTGAGTGTTGTGGGTAAGGTTTATGGAGGAACAGAGATGTAGAATGTAAGACAGGTATTAATAGATCTGATGAATGATGAACTTGGTGGTTTAAGGAGTGATTGGATGAGTGCAGATCAAATATCACCGGTCACACGGATAATAGAAAGTGTATATGCGTGAGTAGAATTATAAGGTTTTTGTGCCATGCCGAATCTGGAAAAGGTTTATGACAGACTGAACAGAGTGGGATTAAGTAGCATGTGGAAGAAAAGTCGATATATGCTGTAGAGTCTGTTAAAAGAGTGAACCTTGTGTTTGACTGACTGGTTTAATATCATTATTGGAGTGAGACTGGGATGTGTGATGCCTTTAAGGTTGTTTAATTTTATATATTTATATATAATTATATATATGTAATTATATATATGTAATAATTATATATATAATTATAATATATATAATTACATATATATAATTTATAATTACATATAATTATATATATATATATATAATGTGGTAGGTGAGGGCGCTCACCATCCACTCACTCGATGTAGTGCTGCTCTCGGGTGTCTGCCCTTTCCTCTCCATCCCTCTTTCCTTCCATTCTCTTCTGTCTTTCTTTCCTTCATTCTTTCCTTGTCCGTCTCCCTGTGGGTGACTTTACACTCCCTCTTCTGTCTTTCTTTCCTTCATTCTTCCCACTTCCTTCAGCCTGTGAGTGACTCGACACTGAGTGACAAGCAAATGGTTTCCTGTGCACCAGGAAACCATTTACTCTGCTGGGTGGTAACCATATAACCAAATTTTGGCACCTGGTGGTTTAAGGCGTAATTATTGCTCTCTAATAGGATTGAGCCGGTGAAGGTTTATGTCCAAGGGATGGTTGGGGTTCATTGCTCATGTAATGCCACTCAGAGATGAGTGAGGTTGGTCACACTCATCTTAAATGTCGGGACCAACTGCCTAGCCCCGGGCTCTTACGCTCCTCATGGGGCAATGTAGGATCGGATGATGGATGAATGGATGGATGCACATATATATATATATATATATATATATATATATATATATATATAACATTTATACTTGTATATATATATATATATATATATATATATATATATATATATATATATATACATATATATATATATATATATATATATATATATATATATATATATATATATTATAATATATATATATATTATAATATATAATATACATAATATATATATAATATATATATTATATATAATATATAATAAACATAATATATATATATAAAACATATATAAAATATATATATAAATACATATAAATATATATATATATATGAAATATATATAATATATATATATATATATATATATATATAATATATATATATGTAAAATATATATATATTTAATATAAATATATATATATATATATATATATATATATATATATATATATATATATATATATATATAATATACTGATATATATATATATATATATATATATATATATATATATATACCCTAGGTTGCTTCCCCCAAGGAAAAGGGAGTGGTAGCTTTTGAGACAGGACGACTCACTATCCATTTACTCATCCATTCAAACACATTCATTCACCTGCATTTTAGCTCCAAAAGGGGAGAACGGGACAGATCCCTCACCCGCATCACACCCACAAGGGTCAACTGCGCAATGCAATCAGTGACATCCGCAGCAGGGCCTGACAGCAGAACTGGTTTACCCCTGCCACATCATAACAGACCCATCCCCTTACCCGCACCTGACCTGACTAGCTGATCAGACCAAATGCGGGAGAATATCCCTCAGTAAGGCATGCGTCATCACTTATTCATTCACAATTTCTTCCATTGTTTCTGTCACGCACAGCCACTCTTCCTTGCTCAACAGACATCCCTCTCGCATCCAGCGCTCTCTTCACACTGTCTATCCATCCTATTCGTGGTCTTCCTCTCAGCCTTACACCTCTCACATCAGATCTAGTTATCTTTTTCACCAATCGCTCATTATCCATTCTCTCCATATGCCCAAACCATTGCAACACCCTCTGCTCAACTCTACCAGCCATCTCCCGAACAACTCCAGTTCTCCTTCGCACTTCATCATTTTGCACTCGATCCGTACGCGTCACTCCACACATACTCCTCAGACATCTCATCTCCATTACATTCAAATTTTTCCTCTCTGCTACACCCATATTCCATGTTTCAGCCCCATATAATGCAGTCGGTACCACAACACCCTCATACAGCCTTCTCTTTACATCCATTCTAAGCGAACGACATTTAAACACTTTATTCATTCCTCCCAGCATATATATATATATAAAATATAATATATATATTAACATATATATAATATAAATATAAGATATATATAATATATATAATATGTATGTAATATATATAATATACATATATATAAAAATATATATATAATATATATATACAGTATATAATATATAGATAGATATAGATATATATAGATATATATACTGTATATAGATATAAATATAGATATATATATAGAGAGAGATATATATAGATAGATATATAGATAGATAGAGATATATAGATAGATAGGTAGATAGATAGATAGATAGTTAGATAATATATATATAAAATAGATATATAGATCTATATATAGATAGATAGATATACCGTAGATATAGATACATATAGATATAGATATATAAATAGATATATATAGAAATCTATATATCTATATCTTGTTCATTCATCTATCTATCTATCTATCTATCTATCTATCTATATATATATATATATATATATATATATATATATATATATATATATATTATATATACAGTATATATATATATATATATATATATATATATATATATATATATATATATATATATATATATATACATATATACATATATATATATATATATATATATATATATATCTATATATATATATATATCTATATATATTATATATATACATCTCTCTCTCTCTCTCTCTATCTATCTATCTATCTATCTATCTATATATATATATATATATAATATATATATATAATATATATATAATATATGTATAAAATATATATATAATATATGTATAAAATATATATATATATATATATATATATATATATATATATATATATATATATATATATATATATATATATATAAATATATTGTTACGGAACAGAGAAAGATAATGTACACTTTAAGTGAGAACACTAAAAATCACTACTGTCCCGTAAAGTTCCAGGTTCAAAACAAAAGAGTTAGGTAAAATTACAAGTTAAAGTTTAATGCTCAAACTAACAACAAAACATTCAGGACTCATAAGGATAATGTAATGGCAAAAAACAGGTTAAATATATGGTTAACTGCAATAGCCTCTATTAACACGAAATTAGGAAGAGTAAATTTACCAAAGTCAGCTCTGATAAAATGAAAATACACTGGGTAATGCTTAGTTAATGCAAGATAAATTATTACAGATACAAAATATTAATGATGACTGACATAAAGAACCTTTATATAAATTACAAAAACCTTACTAGGCCTACAAATCAACACCTTATGCTACACAGTACAAGAACAAAATGCAATAACACTTATACTCAAATCACACAGCTGCTAGATGGTTGGAGACTTCCTGAGAAACTCACAATAATAATAACTGTACAGGGGAGGACAGAGATGTGTACAAAATGAGGAGTAGATCTAAGTGGCAATGATGCAGAGACTGAGCTCATTATATAGGGGCCGGCAGAGCTTGATACAACTTGTAAGAAGGACGCGCAAATGAAGCCATGGGGACAAAGAGTTGACAATCCCGCACTGAATAACAGAAAGGACGACTTACTCTACTATAACGGTAGAAGGGGGGGACTGAGGCAGAACACGCTCGTGATCAAACATGCAGCATACTGTGCGTTAAAATTACACAAAGGATGATGAAATCATAGGCTATGTAACACCTCCCCACAAAGAAAAAAGAAATTTACAAAGGAAATTTCTTATTACTCTAAAACAATCTGTCTAAAGTCTAGATAAGCAATCTGCAATGATATTTTCTTTCCCCTTGACATGTTGTATGTCTAATGAATACTCCTGAAGAAGTAGACTCCATCTTGTCAATCTCTGATTTTTATCTTTAAACTTACTAAGGAATTTCAGTGGGTTATGATCGGTATAAATGACTATGGGGTCAAAACCAGAACACAAATAAAATGAAAAATGCTGTAAACCCAAAATCAAGGCCAAAAGCTCTTTCTCAATAGTTGAGTAGTTCTTTTGAGGTGGAGTGAACTTCTTACTGTAATAAGATACAGGGTGTTCAATACCCTGATCATCCTCTTGCAGCAAAACAGCCCCAGCTCCTGTATCACTTGTATCAACAGCCATCTTAAAAGGCTTAGCAAAATTTGGAGTAGCGAGCACTGGCTGACTTAGTAGGATAGCTTTAAGTTTGTTGAAAGAGGATTCACAGTTATCGGTCCAGACAAATTTAACTCCCTTTTTCAGTAGGTCTGTAAGTGGTGATACAAGAATAGAAAAGTTAAGAACAAATCTCCTGTAATAACCTACCATTCTCAAAAATCTTTGTAGCTCTTTCCTACTTTTAGGTCTGGGAAGATCACTTATAACCTGAACCTTAGCTGCTGGTGGTGCAACATGTCCATCACCAATTACATACCCAAGGTACTGAACTATAGCTTGACCAAACTCACACTTTGACAAATTAGCTACAAGATTAGCCTGAACCAAACGCTCAAGAAACTTACTGACATGGCATAGGTGATCTTTCCAGTTGTCACTGAAGATTAATACATCATCAATATAAACAACACACCCTGCCAAACCCTCTGTTACAACATTCATGAGCTTCTGAAATGTGGCTGGTGCATTCTTCATACCATACGGCATTACGGAACATGCAAAAGTCTTTCCTAGTGTTACAAAACATGAGATCTCCCTAGCACGTTCAGTCATAGGTACTTGCCAGTATCCCTTTAACAAATCAAACTTACTTATGTACCTAGCCTTTCCGATCTTGTCTATGCAATCTTCCACACGAGGGAGAGGGTAAGTGTCTGTTTTGGTGATCTGATTAACACGTCTGTAGTCGATGCAAAGCTGCTGTGACCCACCTGGCTTAGGGACTAGAGTGACAGGAGAACTCCACTCGCTCTGACAGGGCTCAATCATCTTGTGGTCCAACAGGTAGCCAAGCTTCTTCTGGATGAGAGGAACTTTCACCGGGTTCACACGGTAAGGAAGCAATTTAATTGGCTTTGCGTCTCCAACATCGACATCATGCATCAACACAGTGGTTCTTCCTGGAGTGGCACGGAACACTTGCGGGTACTCCTGCAGTAATGCCGAAAACTCCTGCCTTTCCTCGGGAGGTAGATGAGAAAGCTTAGTCTGGAGATCATTCATGATATCAGAATTCTTCCCCAAACTATCACTGAAGCTCATACTGCATGGGAGAGCTTCACTTGCAGACTCGGGTGGAACAGCTACAGTGCAGACTGGATTATTTTCGTCCCGCCTGTGATATAACTTTAGCATGTTGATGTGACATAGTTGCTTGTTCTTTCTACGATCTGGTGTGGCGATGACATAGTTGACATCACTGAGTTTCTTCTCCACGAAATAAGGACCACTAAACTTGGCTTGAAGAGGTTGCCCATGTACTGGTAGCAGAATCAAAACCTGATCTCCTGGCTGAAAGTGGCGTAACCTGGACTTCTTATCATACCAAGTCTTCATCTTCTCCTGAGCAGCTCTCTAAATTCTCTCTCGCCAGCTGTACAAAGCAGTGGACAGCCGTTCTTTTGAACTTCATCACATACTCCAGCAGGTTGACGTCATCTTCCTCCGACAGCCAGCATTCCTTGGAGAGTAACTTAAGGGGTCCTCTTACTTCTTGGCCAAACAGTAGTTCAAAAGGTGAGAAGCTCCAGTGATTCATTTGGAGATTCTCTTGCGGCAAACACAACGAATGGAAGACCTTTATCCCAGTCTTTCTGATGTTCCAAACAGTATTTCTTGAGCATCGATTTGAGTGTTTGATGATATCTCTCCAACGCTCTCTTGGGTCTGGGGATGGTAAGCTGAAGACGTGATTTTGGGGGTGATGCCCAAACTCTTTTCAGAGACTGCTTGAAAACATTTGACATGAAATTACTTCCTCGGTCTGACTGTACCTCCTTGGGCAGACTCAAACTTTGTGAAGAACCCTAGCATTCTCCTTAACCATGTTCTCTCTTTGCTGAGATATTTCTAAGTGGAATGGCTTCAGGATAACGAGTAGCCATATCAAT